>NW_026111552.1:65000-188701 GCF_024679095.1 Eriocheir sinensis | reverse complement strand
GAAAGACAAGGCAAGATTCAGGAAGGTGTGGAAGGGATGAACGGGAGGGAAGGAGGAGGAAGGATTGAAGGAGGGAAGGAAGGGAGGAGGAGGAGGAGGAGGAGGAGGAATGTGAGACGAAGGCATAAGCACTCAAGCAAAATGGAACTACAATCATATATAGAAGTCGTGTGAGTGTGTTTGTGTGTGTGTGTGTGTGTGTGTGTGTAGATCAGGGATGCTTCAGTGGAATAATGGCGGCGGTGAAGGAAGAGAGATGAAAGGAGAGAAGAAGCGAGGATATGAAGAGGAAGAGGGGGAGGATATGAGGAGGGAGAGGAAGAGAGAAAATACTAATATTAATGATGATTTAATAACGATGATAAACAACAACAACAAAAAACAACAACAACGATACTACTATTACTACTACTACTACCACCACCACCACCACCATTACTAATACTACAATTTTAAATTTTTTTTTTACAACAAAAGAGACAGCTCAAGGGCACACACACACACACACACAAAAAAAAAAAAAAGCCCGCTACTCGCTGCTCCCTAAAAAGAATCGAAAGAGGTGGCCGAAAGAAAGTTCAATTTGTAAAGCCAACAGGTTTTCTGCTGCCTGCCAGTCCATGTTTCCATGTTTCCTCTTCCATTACTTTTCTTTCTTTTTATGTTTCTGATAATATAAGTTTTGTTTTATATTTGCTTTGTTTTGTTTATTTCTAAATGCAATAATAGTAGTAGTAGTAGTAGTAGTAGTAGTAGTAGTAGTAGTAGTAGTAGTTCAATTTTGAAATAGTTCAAGTCGTAGGCAGGAGGAAATACATATACCAGCGTGAGGGATAGCAACTGCGCGGGGGAGAAGAACTGGCAGAGACGAAACAGAACGCCCAACCTCGAGGAAGCTGATTTAGCGAGAGATGAGATATGAAGTTTCCAGTTGAGATTTTGAGTTAAGGATAGACCGAGGATGTTTAGTGTTGAAGACGGTGACAGCTGAGTGTTGTCGAAGAATAGGGGATAGTTGTTTGGAAGATTGTGTCGAGTTGATAGGTGGAGAAATTGAGTTTTTGAGGCATTGAAGGACACAAGGTTCCTTCTGCCCCAATCGGAAATGATAGCAAGGTCTGAGGTTAAGCGTTCTGCAGCCTCCAGTCTGGAGTCGTCTACTTCCAGTTGAGTACCACTACTACTACTACTACTACTACTACTACTACTACTACTACTACTATTATTGCATTTATAAATAAACAAAATAAAGCAAATATAAAACAAAACTTATATTATCAGAAACATAAAAAGAAAGAAAAGTAATTCTCTATAATTTTTCCTGCCACTGAGGTCAAGCTGATTGATTTGTTGTTTAGGGCCACGCTTTTGTCTCCCTTTTTGTAGATCATTGTTACGTTCGCTTGTTTCCAGTCTTTTGGGACTTTGTTTTGTTGTAGTGACAGATTGTAGATGGCGGTGAGTGGCTTGAGGATTTGCTGCTTGAGTTCCTTGATCAGCCTGGGTGGCAAGTCGTCGGGTCCGGTGGGCTTGTTTGGCTCGAGTTTGTCTAGGTACTTTTTCACATCCCTGTTGTCGATTGTGCCAATTTCTAGGGAGTGATTCCCATCGGTGGGTAGGGTTCTCGGTACAGACGTGGTGTTCTCGACCGTGAACACAGACGCGAAGTTTTTGTTCAGAATTTCGACCATTTGTCTACTGTCCTGTGGTAGTCCGTCACTTTCATCTTTTAGGGGACCGATATTGCTCTTTGCCTTCTTTTTGGTTCTTATATACGTGATGATCCTTTTCGGGTTGGACCTGGCTTCGCGCGCAATTTGCTTTTCATAGTCGCTTTTACGTTGTCGAATGAGAGTTCTGCAAGCTCTGCGGCTTTGATGGTACTGTTCGCGTGCCTCATCAGTGCTGTTTTCCTTTAGCAAGTTGTAGTTTCTCTTCTTTAAATTTATTGATCATCGAACCTGGGTAGTAATCCATGGCGGGCTTATGGCATTATTTATTCTCCTAGTCTTCACGGGAACAGTTGTTCCTTATACGTCTAGGAGTTTGTTCTTGAAGCCGTTCCACGCGCCGTCCACATGAGTGAGGTGTATGGGCTCCCACGTTGTCTGGGTTAGGAGTTCTCGAGCAAGATTAAAATTGGCTCTTTTATAGTCTGGAATCTTCGACGTGTTTTCGGTGAGTTCATGGTCTGTTCTGATCTTAAAATGAGTTAGGTGATGGTCGTAACCACCTAGTTTTTCTGCTGGGTCTCTCTCGAGACAGCCAGCCGTTCCCCTACAGAAGATCACAGAGCTCGTAGCTGCGATCTTTGTGTCGGACTGAGACCACCCAGTGTGTGTGTGTGTGTGTGTGTGTGTGTGTGTGTGTGTGTGTGTGTGTGTGTGTGTGTGTGTGTGTGTGTGTGTGTGTGTGTGTGTGTGTGTGTGTGTGTGTGTGTGTGTGTGTGTTTGCCTCAACCCCAGCGATCTTCTCTCCAGCATCCCCACCCTTGCACTTCGTTCTGTTCACACTGGCCTGTCGTATAAGCCCGCACACCAGCACAATGACCGCCGATCAGGGATCCGTACAGCTGTGACGTAATGTGACCGTCTTGGAGATCGGCCCAACATTCTAGACCTCTTCCTTACCTCAAACCCTTCTGCTTATTCTGTCAAACTGTTCTCTCCGTTGGGCTCCTCCGATCACAATCTTATTTCTGCATCCTGTCCTATCGCTCCTGTACATCCTCTGGACCCACCGAAGAGGCGATGCTTCTGGCATTTGCTTCAGCTCAGTGGGACGACCTGAGCATGTACGATACCGATTTCCAGTGGAATGATTGTGCTTCCAGGATAGAGACCCTCTGTGTGTGCTCAGCGCATCACAGAGGTGATTGTCTCTGGAATGGAGGCATACATTCCTCGTTCTTTCTCTACTCCTCACGCTAAAAAGCCTTGGTTTAATCACGCTTGTTCTCGTGCTGTCAATGATAGAGAGTAGCTCACAAAAAGATACCAGAGCCTTCAAACTAATGCTAATTATGAACTTTACATTTCTGCTGAAATCGTGCCAAATCTATTCTCCGACTAACCAAAAATTCTTTCATTAATAGAAAATGTCAAAACCTTGCTTTCTCTAACTCTTCCCGTGACTTCTGGCATCTAGCCAAAAACATCTCCTCCAACTTCACTTCTTCATCTTTCCCTCCACTCCTCAGTCCTGACGGCAACACTGCCGTCTCATCTATCTCTAAGGCTGAACTCTTCTCTCAAACTTTTTCTAAAAACTCCACTCTGGACGATTCTGGGCATATTCCTCCTACTCATCCCCAATCTGACTCCTTTATGCCTGTTATAAAGATTCTTCAAAATGATGTTTTCTATGCCCTCTCTGGCCTCAATCCTCAGAAGGCTTATGGACCTGATGGAGTGCCTCCTATTGTCCTTAAAAACTGTGCCTCCGTGCTGTCACCCTGCCTGGTCAAACTCTTTCGCCTCTGCCTGTCAACATCTACCTTTCCTTCTTGCTGGAAGTATGCCTTCACACAGCCTGTACCTAAGAAGGGTGACCGCTCCAATCCCTCAAACTACCGTCCTATTGCTTTACTTTCTTGTCTATCTAAAGCTTTTGAATCAATCCTTAACCGTAAGATTCAAAAGCACCTTTCCACTTCTGACCTTCTATCTGATCGCCAGTATGGGTTCCGCAAGGGGCGTTCTACTGGTGATCTCCTAGCCTTCTTAACTTACTCTTGGTCATCCTCTCTTAGCCGTTTCGGTGAAACTTTTGCTATTGCGATGGACATATCAAAAGCTTTTGATAGGGTCTGGCACAAATCTTTGCTTTCTAAACTACCCTCCTACGGTTTCTATCCTTCTCTCTGTACCTTTATCTCCAGTTTCCTTTCTGACCGTTCTATTTCTGCCGTGGTAGACGGTCACTGTTCTTCTAAATCTATTAACAGTGGTGTCCCACAGGGTTCTGTCCTATCTCCCACTCTTTTCTGTTGTTCATTGATGATCTTCTTCCAAAACGAACTGTCCTATCCATTCCTACGCCGATGATTCCACTCTGCATTATTCAACTTCTTTAATAGAAGACCCACCTTCAGGAACTTAACGACTCAAGGCTGGAGGCTGCAGAACGCTTAGCCTTAGACCTTACTATTATTTCCGATTGGGGCAAGAAGAACCTGGTGTCCTTCAACGCCTCAAAAACACAGTTTCTCCACCTATCCACTGGACACAATCTTCCAAACAACTATCCCCTATTCTTTGACAACACCCAGCTATCACCTTCCTCAACACTAAACATCCTCGGTCTATCCTTAACTCAAAATCTCAACTGGAAACTTCATATCTCATCTCTTACTAAATCAGCTTCCTCGAGGCTGGGCGTTCTGTACCGTCTCCGCCAGTTCTTCTCCCTGCACAGTTGCTGTCCATATACAGGGCCTTGTCCGCCCTCGTATGGAGTATGCATCTCATGTGTGGGGGCTCCACCACACAGCTCTTCTGGACAGAGTGGAGGCAAAGGCTCTTCGTCTCATCAGCTCTCCTCCTCATACTGATAGTCTTCTACCTCTTAAATTCCGCCGCAATGTTGCCTCTCTTTCTATCTTCTATCGATATTTCCACGCTGACTGCTCTTCTGAACTTGCTAACTGCATGCCTCCCCCCCTCCCGCGGCCCCGCTGCACTCGACTTTCTACTCATGCTCATCCCTATACTGTCCAAACCCCTTATGTAAGAGTTAACCAGCATCTTCACTCTTTCATCCCTCACGCTGGTAAACTCTGGAACAATCTTCCTTCATCTGTATTTCCTCCTGCCTACGACTTGAACTCTTTCAAGAGGAGGGTATCAGGACACCTCTCCTCCCGAAACTGACTTATCTTTCGGCCACCTCTTTGGATTCTTTTTAGGAGCAGCAGTAGCAGGCTTTTTTTTAATGTTTGTGCCCTTGAGCTGTCTCCTTTTCTGTAAAAAAAAAAAAAAAAAAAAAAAAGGCTTCTCCTCTCATCAACACCACATGGCCTTACACTCAACAGTTTACAGGCGCCAGTCAGCCAGTCACAACCCCTTTCTCTTCCGTAATGTCTGTTAGAATAAAGCATAAACAGTTGACAACGAACCAGTCACCCAGTCACTCTTCTCGTCCTCCAGTGACAGTAAGAACAAGGTAAAAACAGTTAAGGAAACAGTCTAGTCAGTCATTCTTTTCGTTCAACTTCAATGCCAGCTAGATCAAGGCACCAACGGTTAACAAGGGGCCAGCCAGCCAGCCAGTCACTCTTCTCATCCTATTTCTTTTGTATCTGTCTTCTATCTCTTTCGTGTTATTCTTATTTATATTATTACTATTCTTTTTTGTCATCAATCTCCCCTTCTTAATGTTTATTTTCTTGTTCTTGTTACTTTGATTCCTCATCCTCCTCTTCCTTCTCATTGCCAGTTAGAAGATCACCAACACTTAACAGTCAGTCAGTCAGCCAGTCAGCCACTTCAACCCCCCTCACATCCCGGGGAGGCAAGAGGCGGGTCGTGGGGAGGGAGATGTGGGGTGTAATACAGTTCTCGTGAGGGACGGCAAGGACGCTAAGAGGAGAGTGGGATGGCTGTGGGAGGAAAGGGAACAACTGTGATGCTGAAGGACAAGTGCTTAGTCTTCTTCTCGTTCTTCTTTTTTCTCTTCTTGTTCTTGTTTTTCTTGTTCTTGTTCTTCTTGTTCTTGTTTTGTTTAAGTTCCCTTCTATGTCTTGTAAGCGTTATTTGTAGTATTGATATGCATTTTGTTTTTCTGTCATTCTCCCCTTCCCCTCCTCTTCTTCATCTTGGTTTTTTTTTATGTCGTTTCTTGTTTATATTATATTTACTTATACTCCTCCTCCTACAACAACAACAACAACAACAACAACAACAACAACAACAACAACAACAACAGCAACAACAACAACAACAACAACAACAACAACCTCCTTATCCCACTACTACTACTACTACTACTACATTTCCTCCTCCTGTACTACTACTACTACTACTACTGTTATTACTACTACTACTACTACTACTCACTCGCCCCAACCATCACGACGCGCGACACTCATTTTTTTTTAACATCATCATACAGCGTGTCTCGCGCGCCGTGATGGCTGGGGCGAGTGAAATGTTGCTATAAATAACTGTGTTTTCAAACTGCATTCTGATCACACTATCGTGTTCACGAAAGATTTTCCTATGTAATATTATAATATATTTCTGTAGTCAATGAACAGCTGTTTAAAATAGTGAGCATAATTAAAACATGTTATAAACATTTTTTTAACATCTTCACAGTTCAACTCATCGTAATACCATTTTCTTTTTCGTTTTTTTCGAGTTTTTACAATACAACTTGATTTTCCAGTCACTGCTGAGTCTGATGGTGTCAACCAAAAACTGGCTAGCTCGTATATGAGGTGAGCCATGGCATATAATAAAGAAACATGTCAAACTCGAGCATGTAAGATGTGGTCCGACATGAGTGTTAGCGGGAGAGTGGAGCAGCCAATCAGCTGCAAGCTTACCAACCTGCCTAGGCACCAGGAATCTAGTTTAAGTGAACAGACTTTACTACTAGCTACTAGTACTACTACTACTACTACTACTACTATTACCACCACCGCCACCTAACCATCACCACCCACGTTCTATTACGAGTGTGACGTTTTACCACCATCATCAAAATCACTGTATATAAACTTTGACAAAGTCTTGCCTACAGCTACCTACCTTCCTACTTTCGTACTTCGGGGAAACGCATTAATGAAGCTTACGTATATTCCCTCCACTTATTATTGTGTCTGTCTGTCTCACTAATACTCATCAAAGGCAAAGGACTGAACCCAATTTTTTCTCTTCCTCCAATTACTCTTCCTACTTACTCCTCCTTCTCGTTTTCCATCCTTTCGACATGCTCGCCACCTTCTCCTCTTAATACCCTTCTCGTCTCTCCACATCTTCATCTTTGCACTCATCATCGTTATTATAATTTCCTTTATCTACCTTCTCCTCTTCTGTCTTTTCTTTAATTTCCATGCAGTTCTTCTTCATCCCATACAATTAATTTATTTCTCCTTCTCCTTCTCGTTTTAGTTCCATACTTCTCTTCATCTTTTTCTTCTTTCTCCTCCTCCTCCTCCTCCCTCTTCCTATCACATGGTACTTCTCATCTGCCTCTTCTTCCTTTTGTTCATCCCTCACAAACCTCTCCTCCCCCTCCTCCTCCTTCTTCCTATCACATGGTACTTCTCATCTGCCTCTTCTTCCTTTTGTTCATCATTCACAAACCTCTCCTCCCCTCCTCCCCCTACACAAGAATCATCGCTCCTCTTCTCTCTCCTACACACTTCGTTTCCTTCTCCTCCTCCTTCTCCTAATTTCTTCCATTGAAACGGTACTCCTCTCTCATTCCTCATCCTCTAATTCTTTTCCACTCAATATTCCTTCCCACCTCTTACATTTCTTTTCTTCGTCTCCTTATTCTTTTGCCTTATATCGGTTTTCTCTTTACTTTTCTCTAAATCGCTCTTATGTGTCTAGGTTTTCATTCACTTATCATCGTTCTAAACAAGCGGGCGGCTGGCGGGCTGGCTGGGTGAATAGATGAGTGGGTGGGTGGCCGACTGTGTGGATGCACTGGATGGCTGAAGGTGGCTGACTGGGTGGGCGGATAGTGTGTGGCTGGCTGGCTGACTGGGTGGGTGGATAGTGTGTGGCTGGCCGGCTGACTGGGTGGGTGGATAGTGTGTGGCTGGCCGACTGACTGGGTGGGTGGATAGTGTGTGGCTGGCCGGATGACTGGGTGGGTGGATAGTGTGTGGCTGGCCGGATGACTGGGTGGGTGGATAGTGTGGGGTTGGCCGGCTGACTGGGTGGGTGGATAGTATGTGGCTGGCCGGCTGACTGGGTGGGTGGATAGTGTGTGGCTGGCCGGCTGACTGGGTGGGTGGATAGTGTGTGGCTGGCCGGCTGACTGGGTGGGTGGATAGTGTGTGGCTGGCCGGCTGACTGGGTGGGTGGATAGTGTCTGGCTGGCCGGCTGACTGGGTGGGTGGATAGTGTGTGGCCGGCTGGCTGACTGGGTGGGTGGATAGTGTGTGGCTGGCAGGGTGTCTGGGTGGGTGGTTAGTGTGGCTGGCCGGGGGACTGGGTGGGTGGATAGTGTGTGGCTGGCCGGCTGACTGGGTGGGTGGATAGTGTCTGGCTGGCCGGCTGACTGGGTGGGTGAGAGTGGCAGGTTGGATGGCTGGGTGGGTGGGTGAGTGACTGGGTGAATGGACGAGTGGATGGTTGGTTGTGAGGATGGCTGAAGGTGGCTGACTAGGTGGGTGGGTGAGTGGGTGGGTGACTGTAAGAGTGGATGAGTGACTGGCTGAGTTGATGAAATGGTGGATATTTGGATGAGTGGCTGGGTGAGTGGGTGAATGGGTGACTGGGTGGGTGACTGTAAGAGTGGATGAGTGACTGGCTGAGTTGATGAAATGGTGGATGGTTGGATGACTGGCTGAGTGAGTAGGTGAATGGGTGAGTGGGTGGGTGACTGTAGGTGTGGATGAGTGACTGGCTGAGTTGATGAAATAGTGGATGGTTGGATGACTGGCTGGGTGAGTGGGTGAATGGGTGAGTGGCTGGGTGACTGTAAGAGTGGATGAGTGACTGGCTGAGTTGATGAAAATGTGGATGGTTGGATGACTGGCTGGGTGAGTGGGACAGATAGAGGAAGACAGAGGATTTGTTGGTGGCCGAGTGGGTCAAAGTAAGGCTGGTTGGATGACTGGCTGGGTGGCCGGGTGAATGGGATCATGGATGTCTGGATGAATAAGTAGATGGGTGCATGGGTGGGTGGGTGATTGAGTGAATGGGTGTCTCGGTAGACCGGTAAATATATGGGTGACTGGGTGGGTGTCTTGAGGTGAGTAGATGGTTAGGTGGGTGAGTGGCTGGGTGAGTGGCTGAGTGAGTAGGTGCATGATGGGTTCCTGTGCATAACATCGTCTTTGCTCTTAAGTCTTCTCGTCATTTTCAGAGTCAGACTATTCAACTACCGCTTCTCTCCTTTTCTTCTTCCTTCGAGTTCCTTTATTGCCTTAATAGTGGTAGTAAACAGACACCCTCGCCATAGACCGCCAGGTCTTCTGGTGTCTGTTCTTCCTATGTATTCCTTTGTATTCCTTCCCCATCTCCCTAACACCTTTCCATTCATTTCTTCTTCCTTCGTTTCATCCCCCTCTCCTTTCCTATTTCATTAATTTCCTTCTTCCCCTCCTCCCTCTTTTCTCTCCTTCCCCATCTCCCTTACACCTTTCCCTTCCTTCCCTGTTTCCTCGTTTCATTCCCCTTTTCCTACTGTTCCTTCACTCCCTTTCCTCTCTCCCTTCCTCCCTGTCCTCCTTCCCTTTCTTCTCTCCTTTCTCCCTTTCTCCCTCCTCCTTTCTCCTTCCCTCCCTCCTTCTCTCCCTCGCAGAGGTGGGCGTGATACTGACAAATCAGTAGTGCGGTTGTGGTAGTTTCTTACCTAGATTTCTTGCCTAGATGGGGAGAACCCCATCTAGAATCAAGTGACGCCTCCAGCCAAGACAGCAAGTAGAGAGTCCTTTAGATGATCTAATGGTTGGCTAATGTGGCATCACCAAGACCACACAACCACTGCCATAACACTCTTGAGCAAGACAATGCAGTCAGGTTGGCAATCCCGAGTGGAGACCACAGCACAGGACACAATTTTACAGTAAAAAGTGATAATCAATAAACCAAAGGCACTCAACATCAGACAAAATTTGACCAAGAGAAGTGTCGAGATGCCGTTTAAAAGCATTAAAGAATTCACTACGACAACTGAATCAGGTAAATTATTCCAAATGCTAATGACCCGCACTGAAAAGAAACAAACATCAGTGTTGTAACGAGGAAGAAAAAGCTTGAAGGAGTGGCCTCTTGTGTCTCTGTTGTGATTTCTAACAAAGAGGTGACCTAGATTAGGACAAAACCCTTTCAGAATGTTGAACACCATAATGAGATCATCTCTGATCAACCTTCCGTTAATGGAGTAAGACTCAATCTAGCGAGCCGTTCACTATATGGCAGATCATGAAAACCGGCAATTTTCTTAGACCACCTCCTCTGAACATTTTCTAAAAGCCTAATGTCACCTGTATAACCAATGCCACAGAGGCAAAGTCCAAGATAGGGCGAATATGAGAGATGAAAACTGCCTTCATGAAATCAGGAGATCTACAAAGGGTACCCTTTAAAATACTGTAACCAATGCCTCCAGCCTTGCCACTGATTTCCCTCACATGCAAGTGAAACTTTAGGGAGGAAGCCACCCTGACCCCAAGATCTTTACAGTTATCTATATCTTGAATGGCTTGGTTTCCTATACAATATGGTAAAGGAACAGGAGCATCAAGGACATTCCCACAAACGCTCATTCTGGCACATTTACCAACTGAGAAAGATAAACCCCAAGAACTGCTTGTGTTGTAAAGAGTGTTTATGTCTCTCTGCAAAATACTGTGAGAAATTAAATGGTTAGACTTAGAAATTGCAGTAACTGGGTATAATTTTAGATCAGCAGCAAATAGGCAAAACTTATATATATATATATATATATATATATATATATATATATATATATATATATATATATATATATATATATATATATATATATATATATATATATATATATATATACAATCTAGTTCTGAAACAACATGATTGTTGTAGATGAAAAAAAGCAAGGGACCAATTACCGACCCATGGGGATCACCACTGCTTACATCCGCTTTATAACTCTCACTACCATGGACAACTACTTGCATCTTTCTGCCACTCAAATAGTCTTCCAGCCATCCCAGCAAATACCCCCCAATCCCAATACTACAGCATTGTTAGTAATAATCTATGTTTAACAACATCAAAAGCTTTCTTGAAATAAATAAAAAAATATCATATCCACTGACATACCACTATGATAGAAATGAGTCACATAGTCATAGCTATATAACAGTTGCTCAGAAACTGATCTGCCCGATCTAAAACCATACTGATACGGGAAAGTAAGTTATTATCTTTCAAATAAGCAATAAGTTGAGACACGATTATTCTTTCAAAAGATTTACAACACACTGATGTCAAATTAATTGGTCTGTAGTTGAGGGGATCAGAATGGACTCCACCTTTGAACAGTGGCATAACATTAGCATCTTTTCAGTCTGATGGGACCTGCATTGATGACAGAGATTTTCTGAACAGTAGCAACAGGGTAACTAATAGAATGGGCACATCCTTTTAAAAACACTGAAGGAATACCATCAGGGCCAGAACAAGCAGAAGGTTTTAAGTGTGCCAAAATATTATCTATTTGAAAAATATCAAAACTATAGACATAAAATATAAATTTATTATCACAGTGATGTAAAGGACAAGGATTAAGCAAAAGCTCTCTAAAAAATACGGTGGAAAAAACCCTAACGAAATGGTTTGCCATATCTGCAGCCTCAACACGCCATCCGTCCTCACTATATAACGGCCCAACTGCCGGACGCTGAACCTTCTTGTGACGGAGGTAAGCCTGAAAACGCTTCACATCATGGTGACCAACAGAGACAAGAGATTTTTCATAATTAATGACAGACCGATGGACAATCTCTTTGAATTCCAGGGATAAACGGCTAAAAACATACCACAACCTTAAGGCAATTGGAGATGATCTGCCAAACACAGAACGAGCATCTTTATAGTTGAGCCAAGCTGCCGTTTACGACGTTTGATATCATTAGGTATGCTTGTGGTCCAAGGAGGCCTTAGTGAACAAGAGCCTTTGACTCCACTCTGTCAAGGAGAGCTGTGTGAGTGGACCCACACCACACATGAGATGCATACTCCATACGAGGGCGTACAAGGCTCCTGTAAATGGATATCAACTGTGCGGGGGAGAATAACTGGCGGAGACGGTACAGAACGCCCAGCCTCGAGGAAGCTGATTTAGTAAGAGATGAGATGTGATGTTTCCAGTTGAGATTTTGAGTTAAGGATAGACCGAGAACGTTTAGTGTTGAAGAACGTGACAGCTGGGTGTTGTCAAAGAATAGGGGATAGTTGTTTGGAAGATTGTGTCGAGTGGATAGGTGGAGAAATACACGTGAAATACACATGAAGAAGAAAAAGAAAGGGATGACGGGGAGGTCAAGACAGGAAGAACGAGAGGGTGGTGACTGAAAAATAGGAGGAGGAGGAGGAGGAGGAGGAGGAGGAGGAAAAGGAGGAAGAAAAAAAAGATACATGGACATGGGAAGATCATAAATTTCATTGATTTTGAGGAGAGAGAGAGAGAGAGAGAGAGAGCGTCGAAATAAACACACACACACACACACACACACACACACACACACACACACACACACACACACACACACACACTTGTATTTTCATATAAGTCAGTCATCTCTCTCTCTCTCTCTCTCTCTCTCTCTCTCTCTCTCTCTCTCTCTCTCTCTCTCTCTCTCTCTCTCTCTCTCTCTCTCTCTCTCTCTCTCTCTCTCTCTCTCTCTCTCTAACCACCACCTCTATTACCAAGCCTCTAGATAACTTAAAAATCCTTAGTTTCAATGCGCGTAGCCTAAGAAAAAAGTTTCATGAACTGACATGTCTTGCTCTAACAAAAAAAAAAAAAAA
Organism: Eriocheir sinensis; assembly: GCF_024679095.1. NCBI lineage: Eukaryota > Metazoa > Arthropoda > Malacostraca > Decapoda > Varunidae > Eriocheir > Eriocheir sinensis. Next base: position 176,000 of record NW_026111552.1, on the reverse strand, counting down.
AAAAAACGTAATTATTATATCCGAAACATTTATCGAAACCACAAATATTGATTTAAGTTCCGAATACAACATAGATGGATACATACTCTTCAACAAAGATCGTATAAACCGTAGAGGTGGTGGCGTCGCCCTTTTTGTCAAAAGCTATTTGCAACCCACTGACAAAACACGAAGAGACAGTTATGTTGAACATTTGTGCGTGCGAGTAAACATTGCAAAAGTCAATTTAAATATATTTGTCACCTACAGGCCTCCCGGGCAATCACTCGATGACGATCTTGAAATATACAGCGTTTTAAGGCAGTCACTTAATAACAATGGCTCACTTATATTAAGAGACTTTAACCTCCCCCATATCGACTGGGCGACACTGGCAGGTACAGAGGCGAGTCACATAGAATGATCGAATTGTTAGAAGAAAATTATCTCAGCCAAACGGTTTCTGAACCATCCCGACAAAATAGCACACTAGACCTTGTTATAACGACCTAGTCAGACCTTGTTATAACGACCTAGTCAGTAATGTCATGGTAGGAGAAAACCTCGGTTCCTGCGATCATAAATTAGTGCGCATCGACATTAGAGCTCAAACATCAGTGACTGAAAATAAAGTAAAGCTGCCCAATTTCAAAAGAGCTAACTTCGTAGGAATCCTACAAAAACTAACAGAAATACAACTATCAGATGACAGCAATGTAGAGGAAGCCTGGCTAAGCTTTAAAAATCATTTACTCACTTAGCAGAACACATTCGTCCCCTTGTGCGAGAAGCGAATTAACACTAATAAAAGCCCACCTTGGTTTAATAGCGAAATTAAACACTCAGTCAAGGAGAGAAAATTGTTTTACAGGTTAAAGAATGAACAAAGCACGCCCGAAAACATTAGACTTTATTTTGATGCCAGGCGACGAGTAAAAAGATTAGTATGTCAGGCAAAGCGTAGATATGAAGACTATATTGCAACCGACTGTAAAAATAATCCGAAATCCTTCTTCAGTTATATAAACAACAGAAAGGCGATCAGAAGTGGAATTGGACCTTTAACAAACAGCGATGGTGCACTAGTGACTGACAGCCAAGACATTACAAACCTCTTAAACAATTACTTTTCCTCGGTGTTTAATACTAACAGTCTTCCTCCCACTACCACCAATACCAGTATTAATGTAAATCTCGAGCATGCATTGCCTAATTTTGAGATAACAACTGATGAAGTTTTTAAAGTTCTCCATTCACTTAAAACAAATAAAAGTCCCGAACCCGACAAAGTATATCCTATACTGCTTAAAGAAACAAAGAGCGAAATACTCTCCTCCCTCAAAACCGTATTAAATATGTTCTTGCAACAAGGCATCGTCCCTTCGGGTTGGAAAAAGGCTAACGTGACACCGATTTTTAAAAAGGAGACAAAAAATACCAGGTAATTACAGACCCATTAGTCTAACTCCAGTTGTAGGTAAGCTACTTGAGGGCATAATTAGAGACAAAATTGTGAGTTACCTTGAAATCCACTCATTAATTGGGGATTCACAACATGGCTTCCGTAACAAAAGATCCTGCTTATCAAACCTATTGACCTTCTATAACGACCTCTTCTCAGTTTATGACGTAACCAAATCATTGGACATAGTCTATCTTGATTTCCAGAAAAAGTCTGATAAAGTCCCACATCATAAATTACTTTATAAATTAAAGCAAATAGGTATTGACGGTCAAGTAAACCAATGGATCGCGAATTGGTTGAGCAACAGACAACAAAGAGTAGTGATTGACGGATTTAACTTAGAGTGGGCGCCGGTCACTAGTGGCGTCCCTCAGGGCTCGGTTCTTGGCCCAGTGCTCTTCATTATTTACAACAACGATGTGGATGTTGGACTCAATAATCGCATTATTGAATTTGTAGACGACACAAAGATTGGTAACTCGGTTCTCAATGACAAAGACAGGCAAAGCCTCCAAGAGGATTTGCACAAAATTTCGGCTTGGTCGGATATATGGGAGATGCTCTTTAGCGTAGACAAGTGCCAGGTCCTTCAAGTTGGAACAAGAAATAAGAAATTCGATTACGAATTGCGCGACGTTAAACTCACAAGCGTTCAATGCGTTAAGGACTTGGGGGTGAAAATTGCGTCAAACCTCAAATGCTCACAGCAATGCATCGATGCAGCAAATAAACCGAACGGAATGTTGGGCCTCATTAAAAGAAACTTTTCATTCAAGAATAAAGATGTAATACTTCCGCTCTACAATAGTTTAGTCAAACCCCACTTGTAATTTGCGGTACAGTTTTGGTCTCCCCACCATGCAAAGGACATTGCTAAATTAGAAGGTATTCAGCGTCGGACAACAAAAATGATCCCTTCCTTGCGCAATAAATCCTACGAAGAAAGGTTTTCCACCCATAACATGTTCTCTCTTGAGAAACGTCGCCTCCGAGGAAAACTGATCGAATGTTTCAAAATACTTAATGGTTTCACGAATATAGACATATCAAAATTATTTATGATGGATGACACTTTGCGAACGAGGAACAATGGCATAAAACTCAAATGTAGACAAGTAAATTCAGACTGCACCAAATTTTTCTTCACCAACGTTGTAGTGCGAGAATGGAATAATCTCCTACCTTCAGTGGTCCAGTGTAACACGATTGACTCCTTTAAAAACAAGCTCGACCGTCACTTCCTTCAACTTAATATTAACTAGAGTTGAAATGCAATGTTTTGGAGCCATCTGATTAATGTAGAATCCCTTAGGTTTAAGGACAGACGACCTAGTCTGGACCATGGGGTCTGTGTGGTCTGATTTTCTATGTAAATCTATTTAAATCTCTCTCTCTCTCTCTCTCTCTCTCTCTCTCTCTCTCTCTCTCTCTCTCTCTCTCTCTCTCTCTCTCTCTCTCTCTCTCTCTCTCTCTCTCTCTCTCTCTCTCTCTCTCTCTCTCTCTCTCTCTCTCTCTCTCTCTCTCTCTCTCTCTCTCTCTCTCTCTCTCTCTCTCTCTCTCTCTCTCTCTCTCTCTCTCTCTCTCTCTCTCTCTCTCTCTCTCTCTCTTTTATTTAAACATGTTCAGTACATTAGTACATGGCAGTATTATTTTTCTATGCTAAAGCTCCCCCGACCGTTGGGGAGCTATTTAAAAGTTTCTGCCGAGGTTACAATTATATACATGTTTACGGTGGGACGCAACCTTCATCTGCTGAGTGGACAGTTGTGTCACGTCCACATCAGCAGTGAGGTTGTTCCACCACACCACCGCTGCGATGGAGAAGGCACGTTGGTGGGTGCTGGAGCGGGCCATTGACACTTCCAGGAGGGAGGCGTTGCTCAGCATCGTTCTCGTGCTGCGCTCAAACCTCCTCCAGGTAGCCCACAGGTCCGTCAGGTGGGGCACTAGGCCCACTTGTGCCTTGTGTAGCACCGTCAGGGCAGCGACGCGGCGACGGTGCTCCAGGCTGTTCAGCTGGTTCGTGGCTGCTGTTGCCCGTCCCTCGTGTAGTTGTTGTTGTTGTTGTTGTTGTCGATGTTGTTGTCGCTGTGTCTCCCATTGGCTCGGTCGGTGGTGCTGGGTGCCGTTGATGAGGCGTTCAGCCCTCATCTGCACCTTGTCTAGCCGGTTGAGGTGGCAGCGGGCGCTGGCCATCCAGGTGAGCGGTGCATACTCCATCACTGGACGGACTTGTGCCTTATAGAGGGTGTTCAGTCCTTCAGCATCGAGGAGGTTCTTCATGCGGCGCAGGAGGTTCAACTTCTGGGAGGCTTTGTGCCCCACCCTTTCAAGGTGACGGTCGAACAGCAGCTGGGAGTCCACCTCCACGCCCAGGATGTCGACGCTGGCCTGCAGAGGGATGGTGTCCTTCCCGAATCTCAGCCTGCCGTGGAGTTGCCTCGCGTCCTCCCGAGAACGTGATATTACCATGGCCTGGGTTTTGTCAGGGGCAAACCTAACTTGCCACCTCTTTCCCCAGGCCATTATGTCTGCCAACTGTCTGTTGACGGACTCTATCACGTCCTGGGCTTCCTCCCTCTTGTATGTTCTGGAGAGGGTGCAGTCGTCGGCGTAGGCGCTTGGTGCCGGGATGGTTTGCAGGAGGTAGTTAAAGTATATGTTCCACAGAATAGGTCCAAGGACGGACACTTGTGGAACGGAGGCCTCCACCGGGAAGGTGGTCGAGGTGCTTCCGTTGACTGCTACGCGGAGGCTCCTGCCTAACAGGTAGTTTGAGAGCAGGCGCAGCAGGTCCCCCGTGATGCCTAGTTGCTGTAGCGTCGCCGTCAGACCGCGGTGCCAAACGAAGTTGAACGCGCCAGCTATATCCAGGGCAATCACGAGAGAGGGGTGGCCGTCATCAAGGGCGTCATGCCAGGACATTGAGAGGAGACGGAGGAGGTCTGAGGTAGAGCGGCCCTTCCGAAAACCAAACTGCTTCGGTGACTGCAGGTGGTTTTCGTCGAGGAAGGATGTCAATTGCTCCCCGATGATCCTCTCAAATATCTTGCTGATGATTGGGAGGAGTGATATTGGCCTGTAATTGCCTGGCTCAGACCTGGATTTTTTCTTGTGCACGGGTGTGACTCTGGCCTCCTCCCACTGCGCAGGCCACAGCCCGCTCTGCAGGCATCGCCGGAAGATCTGGGCGAGGGGGGTGGTGAGCTCATCGGAGCATCGCCTCAGTAAGTATGGACTCACGCTGTCAGGGCCTGGCGCCTTCCTGGTGTTGACGCCCCTCAGATGTCTCCTGACAGCGTCCTCAGAGATTAGCACACTCTCTAGTCTTGAGGCGATGAGTTGGGGGAGGATGGGCGGCTGCCTGTCTGGTTCCTGGGTTGTCATCTTTTGACTGAAGTGACAGGCCAGCAGGTCAGCCTTTTCCCGGCTGGTGATGGCCAGGTCTCCGTCAGGTTTCCTCAGGAGCGGGATACGTTCCTGGGGGGTAAGGCCTTGCTGTTCCTTCACCAGCCCCCACCACTGTTTCGGGTCGGTTTGGTTAGAGGACAGCTTTCTCCTCCTGTCGGCATCCTACCTTTCTTTTGCCCACTTTGCTGTCCTCGTCATATTTTTGCAGGCTCGTCTGTGTTGGGCTTTATTTTCCTGCGTGGGATGTCTTTTATATCGTGTCCAAGCCTTATGTTTCCTTTCGGCTGCAATACGGCACCTGTACCAGAACCAAGGCTGGTCTTTTGGGCTGGTTAAGTAGGTGCGGTGGGGGACGTGTTGTTGCTGGACGGTATTGAGGACAGTGGTGAGGGCGGAGGCGTCATGTTGTGGGTCACCGTTAAGGACTGTGCCCCATGCAGTCGCTGCCAGGGCCTGCCTTGCAGCCGTCCAGTCCGCGCGGTCCCACAGCCAGATGACTCGCTGGTGTTCCTCTTCACGCGCTGGGGCCAGGCTGATGGTGGTGAGTACGGCGTTGTGAACGGAACTGCCCACACGGTCTAGTGGGTAGCACAGCACGCAGTCACTCGGCAGGTCTGTGAGCACAGGGTCCAGGGAGCCTCGACGCTGATGTGTCGGGAACTCAACATGGTTGTGCAATCCATGCACCGCTGTGAGCTCGGTGAAGGCCATCGTCACCAAGTGTTGATTTAGGTCGCCCACAACCATCGCGTACTGACAGCTGTGGTCAGCCATAAGGTCGTCCAGGTGCTCTATGAGGTAGATGAGGGGGGCGCTGCCTTGTCACTGTGGCCGGTACATGGCACAGAGTAGCAGAGCGCTTCTGTCCTCGAGAATGATGCGGAGGAGCATCATCTCCATTTCCAGGGGAGTGTCTGTGGTGAGGGTGTCCATCTGCAGGCCGTTTCGGAGGCAAACAGCAATGCCTCCCCCCTGTCCTGTGTGGCGGTCTCGTCTGGCCCAGTGCGAGTACCCGGGGATCTTATCACGGGTGGTGGCGCATGTGTTGTCCAGGAAGGTCTTCACTGTCACCACTATGTCGATGTGGTGCCTGAAGACGAAGGCGTGTGTCAGCTTCCCGATGTTGGTCCTAAAGCCTCGTACGTTGGCGGACAGAATCTTGAGGCCACTGGTGTCTGTATCGCCTTATCGGATCAGCGGAAGGGGAGTGTGCGGGGGATGAGGCCAGGATGGGTAGGGCGGGGCGTGCACCGCTTGCTGGTAGGGAGCAGGCTGGGTGATAGGTGGCTGGTGTTCAGACAGGATTGCTCGAAGCAGTCGTTCCTGTCTGATGTCGGCGGCTCGAGCGTAACACTCGTCATCGGTGTGTCCTCGCCGTTGGCAGTACGCACACTCAAGACTTCGCTTTGCCTCTGCCTGCCTCTTGCGACACTGGTCAGCGAGGTGCCCACGTCGGTCACAGAAGTCGCAGATGGTCTCAGTGCAGTGATTGACTATGTGGCCACGCTGACGGCACCTGCCACAGAAGTGTGGTGGGGCCTGAGTCCAGAGCGGTTGTGGGCGATGGTGTGTGTACCGTGGTGTGTCTCCGCGCCCGCGGTTGTAGTGGTGATGGTGGCGGGGAGGACGGGAGGGGGTAGGAGGAGTGGATCGGCCAGGAGAGGGGGGGTTTCTGTTTCTGACAGAGGGCGGGGGGGGTTGTGTGGCCTGGGTGGGTTTGCCCGGCCGGCGGCGAGGGGGTGGGGCTGTCTCGGCGTCTTCTGGGGGGTCGTGAATCACCTTCCTCAGTGCTCTGGGCTTCCCTGATTCCCACCAGCCGCGCCAGCTGGGGTGGGAGGAGCACACCTCCTGCAAGTCCTGGTCAATTTTATTTGGCAGGGCACTTGTGGCTTGTGTGGTGGGGGGGGGGGGATGGGGGTCTCCTGTTCAACTTGTGCCAGGGAGTCCATGGAGCTGACGGTTTCAACCAAGGCTTCACTTTGCTTCCTCGTTCTTTCACTCCGCTCCCGATATGTCTCCACAATGCACTTAAGGCCGTGTAACTCATTCCTTAGTCGGAGAATGATGTCAACAAGGCCTTCAGGCGGGTTGGAGGGAAGATCCTCCCTGACGGCGCTGTCCTCCGTTTCAATTGGTGGTTTTGGGGCGAGCGGGTCGGGCTGGGGGGCTGCTGGGATGCTGGGCGGTGTGTCATCAGCGGCCGCGTAGGTGACGGGGTGAGGAACGCCGGCTGCTCGCCTCAGTTCCTCAGTCGTGGAGCAGCAGAAAGGGCCATCATTGAAGCAGTCTGCGCAGGCCAGGTTTGGACAGTCTGGTTGGCTGCAGGCCGTGGAGGGCTTCACCCGGACAGAGTAGCTGCACACACAGCAATATTCTGCCCCAGGATAGCCTGACTGTCCTGCTCAGGCAATTTGCTGACGCTGTTGGGGGGCCTCAGTGAGAGTGGGGGAGGCCATGATGGTGGTGTGGGTCGATGCGCACGAGAGGTCAGGTCAGGGTGGGATGAGGGTGTCTCTAATCTCACCTTGGAATGCGAGGGGCGGGCGCAGCCTGTTTCCGAGGGGCCCTGTCCCAGGGGATTTACAGCTCTAGGCGAGGTAAGGTCAGCGTGTTTCGTGGAGTTGTTCTCACTGTTCACTATTTTGTAGTTTTTTCCACACACGCTTGAACACTTTGATAGAAAGAATGTTTCACAGATCTCGGAAGCTATTTTTTTAGTTCGTTCATGGTCGTTCCTGCCCCACTAAACACTACACTGTCCACAGGGTCCGTCCCGCGTGAGGGCAATGGAGCATATAGGGGCGAGTTTCCAAAGTTGTGCAAGGGCACACACACACACACACAGTACTTCCTGTGCGCTACTTGTCCACTGCACAGCACCCAGGAAGCGATGGTAATCCCAACGTGTGGAGGATAAGAAGAAATATCGTTCTGCTTCCACACAGTGTCCAATATCACGGAGCGAACCCGAGCGTGACTTGACCCCGCGGCGTCTCTCTCTCTCTCTCTCTCTCTCTCTCTCTCTCTCTCTCTCTCTCTCTCTCTCTCTCTCTCTCTCTCTCTCTCTCATCTTTATTACTCCTCTCCCGTCAACGATTTCCTGATCTGCTCTTCATGTTTTTTTCTTTCTCCTTTCTTCTTTTTATCATAATTTTCTTTCCCCATAAAATATCTGTGATCTGTTGTCCACGTTCCAGTAACCTCCGTCTTTCCGGTGAATTAACTATCATCATTTCAATCTTTTATTGGCACTTCTAACCCGTTTCCACTTCCTTCCTTATTTGCAATTTTTATTCTTTCTTTCTTTCTTCTTCCGTATTCCTTTTCGATACCTTTCTCAATCTCCACTCATATTCTTTTTTCATCATTCTCCTTTCTCCTCGTCCTTTTTTTTTTTTTTTTACAACAAAGAAGGCAGCTCAAGGGCACACACAAAAAAAGAAAACAATAATAAAAAAAAACCCGCTACTCGCTGCTCCTAAAAAAGAAACACAAGAGGTGGCCGAAAGGAAGATCAAATACGGGAGGAGAGGTGTCCTGATACCCTCCTCTTGAAAGAGTTCAATTCGTAGGCAGGAGGAAATACAGATGAAGGAAGATTGTTCCAGAGTTTACCAGCGTGAGGGATGAACCGTCTCGACGGTCTCGACGGCGATGCATCAGTACCGTGGTTCGACTCCCATCGCGGCCGTGTGAGCTGAGCCATCACTCACTCACACCTCTGAATGGCTGAGGAGTAGGAGGAGGAGGCAGTCGTGGTGGTGGTAGTAGAGTGTAACATCAGATAAAGGAGGAAAACAAAGTGACGAATGGGAGTGCAAAAGAGGAGAGAAGAAAGATAAAAGAGGAGGAGGACAGCGATGAAAACAAAAAGGAGTGAGATGAGGCGCAGAAGAAAACGGGACGGAGAAGTCTCTGGAATCGAGAAGAGAGGAGGAAAAAGAGAGGAGGAGGAAGGAGGAATGAGACAGGTGAGAAAGATAACAATTTGGTCTGTGGATGGAAAGGAAAACAAATCCCCGAAATCGTGCCAAATCTATTCTCCGACTAACCAAAAATTCTTTCATTAATAGAAAATGTCATAGCCTTGCTTTCTCTAACTCTTCCCGTGACTTCTGGCATCTAGCCAAAAACATCTCCTCCAACTTCACTTCTTCATCTTTCCCTCCACTCCTCAGTCCTGACGGCAACACTGCCGTCTCATCTATCTCTAAGGCTGAACTCTTCATCGCTGTCCTCCTCCTCTTTTATCTTTCTTCTCTCCTCTTTTGCTCTCCCATTCGTCACTTTGTTTTCCTCCTTTATCTGATGTTACACTCTACTACCACCACCACGACTGCCTCCTCCTCCTACTCCTCAGCCATTCAGAGGTGTGAGTGAGTGATGGCTCAGCTCACACGGCCGCGATGGGAGTCGAACCACGGTACTGATGCATCGCCGTCGAGACCGTAAGCCATTTATCCATCCTGACGGATTGCACGGCGGCGGTAGAGTGAGATAGTGATGATGGCAGGGAATTAAGCGACGAAGGAGAGGAAGATGGAAGAGGGGGAAGAAGGAGTGGAGGGAGAAAGGGGAGTAGGAAGAGAGGGAGGGGCTGGAATTAATGAATGGAAAGGAGAGAAAGGGGGAAATAATACACTGGAATACATAGGAAGAACAGACACCAGAAGACCTGTCGGTCTATGGCGAGGGTGTCTGTTTACTACCGCTACTACTAGTGAACTACGTGTGGTAGGACAGGATAGAATAGATGAAGGCTCTCACCACCCACCTCTCCCTCCGGCAACGTGCCGGCAGGAAATAGTTAGAAGAGAACACCATGTGCCTTTAAGGAAGAAAGGGACATGGAAATTTTACAGTAAAGAGAGAAATAAGAGGAAATTACTACCCTTAACTTACGCTACAGGTGACCTAAGCTGTGGGGGAAACTAATGTCTTCAGGTTTTAATCGTGCTGCAGGCTGCCTGAGACAAACGAAAAAGGGTCAGTAAACAGAGTATGTAGTTGAATCATAAAAAAAATGAATAAATAAATAAATAAATAAATAAAAGCTAGTATTAAATTGGACTGCTCACGATGGGGTGAGATTTAGTTTCAGGGATTACAGGTAGAGGCTTGATCCTCGTTTACCTTCGGTACAGGGGTACGCTCCAGTATCCTGTAAACCTTACAGTTCCCACACCTCACTGCCTGAAACATATAAAAAAGGATCAGTAATATCTTATATCCCTGAAATACTTATTCAATGAAGACTTGAAGCTATTAATACTCTGTGCGCTGACTACTGACGGTGGGAGTCTATTCCAGTGATCGAGGACTATATTATTGAAATAACTTCTGCGCGCCAATGTGTTACATCGGTTTCCCTTTAACTTCATACTGTTGCTGCGTGTTATTGTGTTGGTGTCTCTCTGAAATAGACTATCTGGGTTAATGTTTTCGAATCTATTAAGGATTTTGAACACTTCAATTAAGTCCCCTCTTACTCTTCGCTTTTTTAAAGAAAATATTATCTAAACGCTTTAAAAGCTCGTCATACGTCAAGTTACGGAGCGTTGGAATTTGTTTGGTTGCTCGTCGCTGTATCCTTTCTAGCAAAACTTGATCTTTGATATAATTTGGTGACCAGAATTGAACGGCGTATTCTAGGTATGGTTTTACAAATGCTAAATATAATATCTTCATAAGTTCGGGTGATTTATAATCAAAGTTTCTTGAGATTAATACTAGCATCATATTGGCTTTTTTTACTCGCCGCAGTGAGTGTTACTGATAATGATACCAAGATCTTTTTATTGTTTTACTTCGCTAACCTCATCTCCTTGAAGCTGATATTTAAAGTTAGGATTATTTTCACCTATGTGCATTACTTTACATTTATCTACGTTGAAACACATTTGCCATTTTTCGCTCCAGTCGGCAAGTCTTATTAAGTCTGACTGAATATTCTCGCAATTTTTACTTTTCGTTACCGTACCACCTAATTTGGTATCGTCGGCAAATTTGTCTATTTTTGACAGGATATCAGTCTCTAAGTCGTTCACGTAAATTATGAATAGTGTTGGCCCAGGACCGAACCTTGGGGCACGCCACTGGTTACGAGTTGTCAATCGGATGCTTCACCATTAAGAACCACACGCTGTTCTCTGTCGGTAAGCCAGTCATGAATCCACGCACAAAGATGGTCACTAATACCGTGGGAACGTAGTTTTGAAATAAGCCTAACGTGGGGAACTTTATCAAACGCTTTTTGGAAGTCTAGGTAAATTACGTCATATGGGGCTCGGGCGTCCCAACTTGAATAAACGTCGTTGAAAAAAGTTAATAAGTTGGTAAGGCAAGATCGATTACTCCAAAATCCATGCTGATTAACAGTTATCAAATCATTTGTTTCGAGGAAAGTAATCATTTTATCACACACACACACACACACACACACACACACACACACACACACACACACACACACACACACACAGACACACACACACACACACACACACACACACACACACACACACACACACACATACATACATACATCGACAGACACAAACGCACATAGAAAGACAAAGAACATACGTCATTATATAGAAAAGAAACGAGAGAGAGAGAGAGAGAGAGAGAGACCCTTCACCTGTGTTCTCATTTTACCTTCTCCATCAGCGTGTAATGATGGCTGTCGGAGTGACGGAACGATCTCTCTCTCTCTCTCTCTCTCTCTCTCTCTCTCTCTCTCTCTCTCTCTCTCTCTCTCAGACACACATTGATCTTTTTTTCTTTTTCTCTCTTCTCTTAAATGTCACTTCTTCCCTTTGTTCCTCTCATTCCATCCTCCAACCAATTTTCTCCTCAGCAAGATAGATAGATATATAGATAGACAGATATAAATAGGTAGATAGATAGGTAGTTACGAATAGATGATAAACAGATAGACAGAGAGACAGACAGGCAACGAGAGTAAAAAGTTAGGGAATAAACCGAGTAACAGAGAGACACAGACAATCAGAGGAAAACAAAGGCAAAAACAGAGACAGATCATTAACGAGAGAGAGAAAAACCGGCAGACCATCAGACCGAAAGGAACGTAAAGGTAAAACAATAAAGGCGTGTTACAAGGAGGAGGAGGAGAAGGAGGATGAAACATGGAAACATGGACTAGCAGGCAACAGAAAGCCTGTTGGCTCATGACTAGACTGCCTGTTTTCAATGATTTAATCAATTTGTTTGCCATAGGAGTGGCATGCAGGGAAGGATTAAAGCACTTGTGCACCTACTCTTGGGTACGTTCAGTTCACTCCCGATGCAGCAAAGTGGCGATCAATGCGTTTCTTGAAGGAGTTGATGCTCTCTGCGCTAACCACTTCTGCAGGAAGGCTGTTCCAGTGGCGAACAACTCTATTTGAGAAATAACTCCAGCCGATGTCGGTATTGCATCGCTTTGCTTGAACTGTTTTTCCGTTGTTTCTTGTTCTCAGGGTAGTTTGTAGCGTGAAGAGTTTGGAGTGATCACCGTTGCTGAGCTTGTTCAGGTACTTAAAGACTTGTAACAGTAACGTTGAACATTTGTGCGTGCGAGTAAACATTGCAAGCGTCAATTTAAATATATCTATCACCTACAGACCTCCCAGGCAATCACTCGATGACGACCTTGAAATGTACAGCGTCTTAAGGCAGTCACTTAATAACAACGACTCACTGATATTAGGAGACTTTAACCTCCCCCTTATCGACTGGGCGACACTGTCAGGTACAGAAGGCGAGTCACATAGAATGATCGATTTTGTAGAAGAAAATTATCTAAACCAAATGGTTTCTGAGCCAACTCGACAAAATCATATACTCGACCTTGTTATAACGACCCAAGATAACCTAGTCAGTAGTGTCACGGTAGGAGAACACCTCGGTTCTTCCGATCATAAATTAGTGCGCGTTGACATTAGAGCTCAATCATCAGTGAATGAAAATAAAGTAAATGTGCTCAATTTCAAAAGAGCTAACTTCGTAGAAAGCCGAGAAAAACTAACAGAAATACAACTATCAGATGACGGCAAGGTAGATGAAGCCTGGCTAAGCCTTAAAAATCACTTACTCACTCAGCAGAACACATTCGTTCCCTTGTGCGAGAAGCTAATTAACACTAATAAAAGCCCACCGTGGTTTAATAGCGAAATTAAACAATCAGTCAAAGAGAGAAAATTGTTTTACAGGTTAAAGAAAGAACAAAGCACGCCCGAAAACATTAGACTTTATAATGATGCCAGGCGACGAGTAAAAAGACTAGTAGGTCAGGCAAAGCGTAGATATGAAGAAAATATTGCAGCCAACTGTAAAAATAATCCGAAATCCTTCTTCAGTTACATAAACAACAGAAAGGCGATCAAAAGTGGTATTGGACCTTTAACAAACAGCGACGGTGCACTAGTGACTGACAGCCAGCACATTGCAAACCTCTTAAACAATTACTTTTCCTCGGTGTTTAATACTAACAGTCTTCCTCTCGCTACCACCAACACCAGTACTATTGTAAATCTCGAGCATGCACTGCCTAATTTTGAAATAACAACCGATGAAGTCCTTAAAGCTCTCCATTCACTTAAAACAAATAAAAGTCCCGGACCCGACAAAGTGTATCCTATACTGCTTAAAAAAACAAAGAGCGAAATACTCTCCTAACTTACTACCTTATTCAATATGTCCTTGCTTAAAGTCATCGTCCATTCAGATTGGAAAAAGGCTAACGTGACACCGATTTTTAAGAAAGGAGACAAAAAAAAACCAGGTAACTACCGACCCATTAGTCTAACTTCAATTGTAGGTAAGCTACTCGAGAGTATAATTAGAGACAAAATTGTGAGTTACCTCGAAAGCCACTCATTAATTGGAGATTCACAACATGGCTTCCGTAACAAAAGATCCTGCCTGTCAAACCTACTGACCCTTTATAACGATCTCTTCTCAATTTATGACGTAACCAAATCAGTGGACGTAGTCTATCTTGATTTCCATAAAGCGTTTGATAAAGTCCCACATCATAAATTACTTTATAAATTAAATCAAATAGGCATTGACGGTCAAGTAAACCAATGGATTGCGAATTGGTTGAGCAACAGACAACAAAGTGTAGTGATTGACGGATTTAACTTAGAGTGGGCGCCGGTCACTAGTGGCGTCCCTCAGGGCTCGGTTCTTGGCCCAGTGCTCTTCATTATTTACATCAAGGACGTGGATGTTGGACTCAATAATCGCATTAGTAAATTTGCAGACGACACAAAGATTGGTAACTCGGTTCTCACTGACGAAGACAGGCAAAGCCTCCAAGAGGATTTGCACAAAATTTCAGCTTGGTCGGATAAATGGGAGATGCCCTTTAACCTAGACAAGTGCCAGGTCCTTCAAGTTGGAACAAAAAATAAGAAGTTCGATTACGAAATACGCGGCGTTAAACTCACAAGTGTTCAATGCGTTAAGGATCTGGGGATTAAAATCGCATCAAACCTCAAATTCTCACATCAATGCATCGATGCAGCAAATAAAGCGAACAGAATGTTGGGCTTCATTAAAAGAAACTTTTTATTAAAAAATAAAAATGTAATACTTCCGCTCTACAATAGTTTAGTCAGACCCCACTTGGAATATGCGGTACAGTTTTGGTCTCCCCACCATGCAAAGGACATTGCTAAACTAGAAAGTGTTCAGCGTCGAGCCCTTCCTTGCGCAACAAATCCTACGAAGAAAGGCTTTCCACCCTTAACATGTTCTATCTTGAGAAACGTCGCCTCCGAGGAAAACTGATCGAATGTTTTAAAATACTTAATGGTTTCACGAATGTAGACAGATCAAAATTGTTTATGATCGATGACACTTTGCGAACGAGGAACAATGGCACAAAACTCAAATGTAGACAAGTAAATTCAGACTGCACCAAATTTTTTTTCACCAACGTTGTAGTGCGAGAATGGAATAAGCTCCCACCATCAGTGGTCCAGTGTAACACGATTGACTCCTTTAAAAACAAGCTCGACCGTCACTTCCTTGAACTTAATATTAACTAGAGTAGAAAACGAACGTTTTGGAGCCATCTGATTAATGTAAAATCACTTAGGTTTAAGGACAGGCCACCTAGTCTGGACCATGGGGTCTGTGTGGCCTAATTTTCTGTGTAAATCTATGTAAATCATGTTTCCCGGCAGTCGTCTCTTTTCCAGCGTTGAGTCGCTCGAGTTCCTCTCCATAGGGCTTCGTCCTCAGTGATGGTATCATCTTCGTGGCGCGGCGCTGTACTCTCTCAATTAATTCAATGTCTTTCCTGTAGTTTGGAGACCAGAACTGCGCGGCGTATTCCAGGTGGGGCCTTAGCAGCGAATTATACAAGGATAACATAACTCCCGGCGTCTTGTATTCGAAGTTCCTCGCTGTGAACCCAAGCATTGTATTGGCTTTCTTACAGGCGGACTTGCAGTGTTTTGTTTGTTTCAAGTCACTGCTGATGATGACCCCGAGGTCTCTTTCCTCTTGCACTACATGTAGTGGTTCGCCACCCATTTGGTATGTGTGGTTGCTGTTTCTGGATCCGATATGCATTACTTTACATTTGGTAGTGTTGAAGGACATCTGCCATTTTTCTGACCACCGAGTAATCTGGTCCAGGTCTCTCTGGATAATTTCGCAGTCTGCCGTCGTGAGGGCCTTCCCACCCATCTTTGTGTCGTCGGCAAATTTTGAAAGATTGGATTTTAATCCTAGTTCTAGGTCGTTAATATATATGATGAGGAGTATGGGTCCCAGCACTGACCCCTGTGGCACTCCATCTGTGACCGGGAGCCACTCGGAGGCCTGTCCGTTGAGTACAACTCGTTGTTTTCTTCCAGTGAGCCAGTCTTTGATCTACGCTGTCAGATTGTCGCCTAACCCCGCCGACTTGAGTTTCTTGAGGAGTCTTTCGTGTGGCACTTTGTCAAAGGCTTTTTGAAAGTCTAGATATATAATATCACTGGGCATACGATTATCCCAGTTTTCATAGATACCTTGGGGGAAGTCCAATAAATTGGTTAAGCATGAGCGCTTATTCCTGAAACCGTGCTGATCATCGGAAATGATGTTGTTGTCTTCAAGGAACCTAACGAGTTTGTCCCTGATGATCTTCTCGAGTATTTTTCCCGCCACTGAGGTCAAGCTGATTGGTCTGTAATTTAGGGCCACGCTTTTGTCTCCCTTTTTGTAGATCGGTGTTACGTTCGCTAGTTTCCAGTCTTTCGGAACTTTGTTTTGTTGTAGTGACAGATTGTAGATGGCGGTGAGTGGCTTGAGGATTTGCTGCTTGAGTTCCTTGAGCAGCCTGGGTGACAAGTTGTCGGGTCCGGTGGACTTATTTGTCTCGGGTTTATCTAGGTACTTTTTCACATCCCAGTCGTCGATTGTGCCAATTCCTAGGAGAGTGATTCCCATCGGTGGGGTAGGGTTCTCGGGTACGGACTGGGTGTTCTCGACCGTGAACACAGACGCGAAGTTTTTGTTTAGGATTTCGACCGTCTGCTGTCCTGTGTTAGTATGTCACTTTCATCTTTTAGGGGACCGATATTGCATTTTGTCTTCTTTTTGGTTCTTATATACGTGAATAACTTTTTTTCGGGTTGGACTTGGCTACGCGTGCAATTTGTTTTTCATAGTCGCGTTTATGCTGGCGAATGAGAGCTCTGCCAGCTCTAAGGCTTTGATGGAACTGTTCGCGTGCATCGTCAGTGCTGTTGCCCTTTAGCAAATTGTATTTTCTCTTCTTTAAATTAATCGCCCGTCGAACTTGGGTAGTCATCCATGGTGGGCTTATGGCATTATTTGTTCTCCTAGTTCTCATGGGAACAGTTGTTCTCTCTACCTTTAGGCGTTTGTTCTTGAAACCGTTCCACGCGCCGCCCACAGGAGTGAGGTTCATGGGTTCCCAAGTTGCCTGGATTAGCAGCTCACGAGCAATATTAAAAATGGCTCTTTTGTAGTCTGGAATCCTGGACGTGTTTTCGGTGGGTTCATGGTCTGTTCTGATCTTTAGGCGAATTAGGTGATGGTCGCAACCATTTATTTTTCGCCGACCTGACATTCACGTGTGAGATCGGAATCACTCAAGAGTACCAGGTCTAGTAAGTTATTTTCCCTTGTCGGTTGGATAACAATCTGAGTTAGAAAAGTGTCCTCTAAAATTTCGAGCAATCTGTTACCCTCCCGATCTCTAATCATCGTGCTCCAGTCAATGTTGGAACAGTTAAGTCCCGGATAATGACTGAGTGTTTGTTGGAGGAGGAGCAGGAGGAGGAGGAAGAGAAGGAGGAGGAGGAGGAGGAGGAGGAGGAGAGAATATAGAGAAAAGAGAAGAGGAAGAAAATTCAGAAAACGAAGAAGCTGAGGTAGCAGAAGGAGAGAGAGAGGAGTAAGAGAATAAGGAGGAGGATGAGAGGAATGAGAGCGGGGGTATGGAGATAAGAAGCATAAATAGATGAGGAGGAAAAGGGAAAGAGGGAGAGGGTGGGAGTCATGATGAAAGCGTAGGAATAAACAGGACGCCGTGAGAACCAAATAATCTAACACGCTTTTTACGCTGAAAACTTGTGTAAACAACATATAGTGGTGAGTGAATATAAAAATAAAAAAAAATACGAGAAACATTTTCAAGAATTATACTTAATAATAAAGCATATACATAATAATATATGCATGAAAACATACATACATTGGAAACAGTTGCCTTGAAAACTTCGAAAAAATATATAATAGTGAATAAAACACTTCAGAAATTATATAAAAGAGAATAATAGAAAAAAAAAAAACAGTATTGTGATAAGAATCTCTAACACACACAAAACAGCGGAAAATACATGTAATAAGATGCCAATGATCGTAACATACGCGTGCCAACACACATACATAAGCCGGATATATTCCTGTGTGCGTAACACGTGGAGATATGAGGACTTTTCTTTCTCGTATAATTTTTCTCTATTTTCATCAGAATGCGACAGAAAAATGTGAAAATATCATACCCCACTTGACGTGACCTTTTGTTTTATTTTCTTTCCTCTTCCTCTTTTTCTTTCCTTCATTTTTCTTTCTTTTTTTTGTTTGTTAGGTTTGTCTTTATTACTTTAACGTCCTTTTTTCTTTGTTGGTTGTGCTCTCTCTCTCTCTCTCTCTCTCTCTCTCTCTCTCTCTCTCTCTCTCTCTCTCTCTCTCTCTCTCTCTCTCTCTCTCTCTCTCATTTTCTTCCTCTTTAGCATTTTTAGTATTTCCACAACTACTACTACTATTATTACTACTACTACTATTGCTTCTGGAACTATGGATAATTAATATTACAGCAACAAATACTACCATCACCTGTCCTTTCCCCTCATGATAATTTTCCCTCGTATCTTTTATTTTTTAATTTTTCTTACATCTCTACCTATAGCGCCGGTAGGCTTTCTTCAGGGGCCTGGTGGTCGGCCCAAGCCTGTCAAGGCGCAGGCTATTTTTGTTTTTCTTTTTATTGTGGCACCAGTTATTTTTGGCTCATGCTGCCTCCCGGACCTCATTTTTTGGTTCACTTGGACGGTTTTCTCTAGAGTCCGGGTTGATGGGTGGTCTTCAGGACAGCATGTGGGTAGTAGTAAGCCACTCAGCGGCGACTGAAAAATCCCAGGTGGTAGCGTGGGGATTCGAATCGACGTTGTCCATGGCGTGATGAATGCCGTGCCCGCACGCTAATCACTCAGCGACCGCCTATCCTAAATCTCTTACTAATATTTCAACAAATCTCTTCTCCAACTTCCGCTTCCTTTTCTTCCCTCAGTTCTTTCCTCCATTCCTTTAATTCGAGTCATTCTTCTTCTTCCCCTCCTCCTCCTCCTCTTCCTTCTACTAATCTCAAATCATGCCCAGTTTGTTTATTTTTCTTCATTATTTCCTCCCCTTTGTTCTCTTTATCTCTTCAGTACTCTTATTATCTTTCTTTTTGTTATTCGATTTTCCTATCAGTGTTTCTCCTTGCTTCCCTTCGCCCCTAATTGATACTGTTTCTTACGTTCTCTCTTCCTTCCCATTTCCTATTTTGTCCACTTCCTTAGTTGCTTTTCGTGGTTCTCTTTTCTCGTGCCCCACTTTTTGTACCAATTTTTTTTCTATATCAGGCTAGTCTTTTATTTTGCTCTCCTGATCCGTTCAGTTTTATTTACTTTTCTCACATTATTTTCCTTCGTCATTTTCGTTTCCCTTTCACTGTCACTCTCCCGCCCAGCTTCTTTTCTTCTCCTTTTTGCTTCTTCTTCGTCACCCTCCGTTTCCCTCTACATCCCTTCTTTATCCTCTAGTTTCTTCCTTCTTTCTCTTATATCTCCCTCTTCTCATTTTTCCTGTATGGCTGAGCCTCTCCTTTTTTCATACTTGTTCTACTTTACCTCCTTCCATCTGTTAACTCTCTCCTTTTATCTTTCCTCCCTGGCTTTCCTTCTCCCTTCTTTCCTGTTTGTTCTGCTCTTCCTCTTCTCATTTTCCTCCCTTCTTTCCTACATATTCTACTCTTCCTCTGCTTCCTTCCCTTACAAATTCCCTCCTCTCATCTTTCCTCCTCGCCTCCCCTCCCTTACCCTCACTTATTGCAAAACTGCCCAGACAATCCCCATCGCATCCCTTCTTCCTCTCATTGCAGCCCCAGCACCGTCCAACTCCACTTACCTTAATGCCTCTCTCTCCCCTCTTCTTCCCCTCTCCTCTCCTCTCCTTGCAGCCTCCCCATCCGCCTCGTTGTCCCCCTTGTGTGACTGCCACTCCCCCTTTTCTTCTTTCCCTTTCTTTTCCTTGCTTCTTCCCCATCTTAGTCTTATTTGCTTAAATTTTTCCTCATGTTTCACCATTCTCTTTTCTTTCTTCTGTTCGTCTCTCAACTTCATCCCCACTTCATCCTCTTTATCTCATCTACTTCCCAATTTTTAGTTTTTTTCATTCTTCTTCCCTTTCAACTTTTCCTAATATATGTATTCTTCACTTCGTCTTTTATTTTGGTTTTCCTCTCTCTCCCTAACCCATTTATGCCTAAGCTCAGCATTGTCAAGATATTGATGTAAATTATTCCCTGTAAGGTTAATTAGACTCACTTATTGCATAGATGTTCCTTTGTTGCCCAAAAAATATCTTCATTGTGAAAATATAGGGCATCCTATATGTAGGTCACTAGGCAAATCCACTCACATGTGGATGTTGTCTTCATATGGCAGTGAGCACAACGTGTCTGACAACTTTGTGGAACAACCCAGTGTGCATGCATGTCATATCTAGCCTCATCTGCTCTAGCCCTAGGTTTTCCCCGTTTGTCAGGGCCTGGAGGATTTGCATAGCGCTCCAGGTAGAAGCGTGCAATGCTGCGCCTAAAAGAAAGGAAGTCCATGGCATCCTTACCCTCACATAATTTGTGCAGTTGCCAAGGATTATTTATTGCTACATCAATACAATATGTCACAAGCTTTTCTTTTCTTTTTCTTTGGTTCATATTTGTCATGATTTCATTATTCAGGGAGTGGTCCGTGGAAAAATACAGCGGGAGTCCCCGCCATTTTGATTGAGAGAGCGGGAAGTAAAACCAGGCAGGCGGGAAACAGGACCTTATTCAAATAATTTCGTTGTTATTGCCAAAGCTGAGCTATGTGTGGGATTCATGACCCACTATTTACCTAGTGCATGTGTTAGGTTATTAATAAATAATAAATCCATAGCCGTAGGGCGTTTAGTGTAAGTGTTACTCAGAAAACGAGATGTCAGTAGGCGAGACAAGGTGTGGCTTGACTTTCTCCCACCTACAGCTAAGTAATCTATTTGCTAGGATGTTTTAAGATAGATAGCTAGGTTGCTGTGTGCTTGGTATTAATTAGTTATTCTTAATTTCCAGCGAGTTTCTTTGTTGCTTAAATAAACTTAAGAGCTGGTTCATCTGTCTTTGCTTGTCCTATGAGAGATGTGACTGGTCAGAATTAAATATAATAAGTGACTAGGAGGGGTTGTGAGTCTGAAAAACTCAATTTTCAGATATTTTATTTTATATTTTTTTATTGCTTTGAATTTACGGGATTTTCGGAAGTCCAGACCTTTCAAGAACCACACATAAAATGGCGCCCGGACAGTAAACTGACGTCACACTCCATAGGAAAGTATTGGCTGTTAGGCTCGAAGTATTATATCGCAAGATGTCTGTATCACACTGGAAAATGGAAGCGGAAGAGTTAGGATACAATGCTAAGGAAGCCAGAGAGTACATACTCAAAGAGCAAGAGAAAGCGAGAGAAAGAGAAAAGAAGCAACACCAGCTAGAATTACGGAAACTGGAAGCTGAGAGAGAGAGCGAGAAAAGGAGGCCCATGCAGTAAAAATGGCCGAGCTAGCCGCAAATAATGGGAATGGTAGTAACTCTCAGAATAATAAAGTAGTTTCTCCAAAGCTAAAGCTTAATCATTTCAAAGATGGTGACACGATATAAATATTTATAGCGCGTTTTGAGGAAGCCGCTAACTTAATGCAGTATGATGAGGTCACCAAGTGTGTGCAATTCATGAGTCTTTTTGTAGGTAAGGCTTTGGAGGTGATTCATAAATTGGATGATAACTCTCGTGAGTATAAAAATATGAAGGAGGCATTATTGGCAGCTTATGGAATGTCTGTTGATGATTTAAAGAATCAGTTCTCCTCTACCTCCATAAATGACGATGAGACAGCAATTCAATTTGCTGCTCTCCTTAAGGGGTACTTAGATCAATGGCTCAAGAAAAACGGTGCTGAGGAGACAGTTGAAGGTGTGAAGGACCTAATCTTCCGTGCGCAGTACGTAAAATCCTGCCCAGATGAATTAGTCACGAGGCTCAAAATTGACAAGGTGAGAAAATTGGAAGTTATGAAGGAAATGGCTAATTCTTATTTTGAGGCCTGTGGTAGGACGAAAAGGCCTGTAGTTAAAAGCAATAACATGCCGAGTGAAGTCCCTAGAAAGATTGTTTCAGGCGTCGCCACCCCCCATGGTGCGATCAGCCGCCCGTGGCCTTCAGCCAAAAGTAACCAACATTATGCACCGCGTCCGAAGACTGAAAGTTATGGGTCGCGACCGTATCAGGGTAATAAGTGGCACAAAAATGCTGCAGTAAGACAAGAAAGTGCAACTCAGCATGGTAATTATAGTAGAAATCAGGGTTTGCCACCACCTGTGCCTTCCGTGAGCGGCCAGTCTCGCGATGAGGCGCAGAATCCATGACTAGTGGCCGGAACTGCAACAAATCAGTACGATGATTGGTTGAATTTGAGTAAAGGTTGGGTAGGAGACCGAGAGGTTACGGTGATGAGGGATAGTGGTTCTACCATTTGTACACTGAAGCACAGCTTAGCTAGGAGCCATGAATTCACAGGCAAACGTAGAAAAATATGTCTGTTGAATAGCGCGCCAGTGATAACTCCTGAAGTGAAGATAAAAGTCAAGTCACCCTATTACACAGGCTGGATCATGGCGGTGACACTCGAAACACCGCTCTGTGATTTAGTGATTGGCAACATTCCCGGAGCTACTAACGGGGTGAGTAAAAATGCCGTCACTCAAACACCTAACGCGGTGTTGGATCCAGAGGATTTTGGAGAAAGTGAAAGGGTACAAGGAGAAGGTGAGCCTCAGTTTGGTGCAGCAGTAGTGACCCGAGCAGCTGCTAAGCGTAAGAGTACTGTTAGCCCTCTCATGGTTACATCTCTTGGAGATCTAACTAACAGCGAGGACGTAAGGAAGGAGGTGGAGAGAGACGACACCCTGCACGGCTTACGCAAACGTTTGCAGGAAAACAGTGTCATTCAGCTGAACGACAACCGCATCATGGCTGTTCTCAAGTTAGGTCACAGTACTACTCTAGGCGGTCACATGGGGAGAACCAAGACACTCGCTCGCGTACAAGCATATTTTTATTGGCCAGGGATAGGCCAGGAGGTAGCTAGATTCGTGAGGTCGTGCGATGTTTGTCAAAAGACTATAGATAGGGGTAGGGTAAAGCTAGTTCCCTTACAGCCACTGCCCATCATTGACTCTCCCTTTGAAAGAGTAGCGGTATATTTGGTTGGGCCGATCGAGCCCCGAGCCAGCGATGGCTCTCGGTATATTCTTACCCTTGTAGATTTTGCCACGCGTTGGGCAGAAGCAGTACCGCTAAAGAATATAGAGACGCAAACTGTGGCTGAAGCTCTCATGACTATATTTTGCCGAGTAGGTATACCCAGGCAAATACTGAGTGATCGAGGTACTCAGTTCACCTCAGGGATGATGGAGGAAGTACTACGTCTGCTAGCGTGCAAAGGGTTACGCATCACGCCCTACCATCCCATGGGGAATGGACTGTGTGAACGTTTTAACGGCACACTTAAGAAAATGCTTAAACGCATGGCTGCCGAACAACCCAAGGAATGGCCTAGGTACCTGGCTCCTTTGTTGTTCGCGTACAGAGAAGCGCCACAGAGCTCCACCAGGTTCTCCCCGTTTGAGCTAATGTATGGTAGGTCGGTTAGAGGTCCGCTTCAGTTATTGAGAGAGCTGTGGGATGACAATGTACCGGACCCGGAGGTCAAGACCACATACCAGTACGTGTTAGATTTAGGTGACAGGCTGAGAGAGACCTGTAACATTGCTAAGGAGGAGTTACTCAAAGCAAAGCAAGTACAGAAAAGTTACTACGACAGGAAGGCAAAGTTGCGTAAGCTCGGTGTAGGAGAACAGTGCCTAGTTTTGCTTCCCACAGCGAGCAACAAGTTGTTAGCTCAGTGGAAGGGACCTTACGAGGTTCAGGAGAAGGTTAATGACCTTAATTATATTCTCCTGGTTGATGGGCACCCAAAACGGTTCCATATCAACATGTTGAAACAATACTACCGGCCATATGCAGCCGCAGGTTGCTTGCGAGAAAGTGAGAATGATGAAGAGAAGGTGAGGTGTCTAGAGTTAGTTAAAGCTCACTATTCTCAACCTCAGACCGTAGATGTAGGAACGGCAGTAGTAATACAGGATGATGGGGACGGCGAGACTCCTCTCACTGTATCTTCTAGACAGACAGAGTCAGTGCATGACGTGACGTTGGGAGAAAAGTTAGCCCCAGAGGAGAGGGAACAATTAGCATCGTTGCTAGAGGGTTATGCAGAGTTTTTTTTCGGGCAAACCCAAGATTGCTCGGGTACCAGAGCATTGAATCGAGTTGACAAAGACAAAGACAAAGACTGATAGACGCCGTAAAAAGCAAAATCAATGAAATGGAGGCCGCGGGTATCATAGAGATCAAATTCCCCCTACTGCATGCCCATGATAGTCATAAGGAAGAAAGAAGGAGGAATTAGGATTTGCGTAGATTATCGAAAAGTAAACGCAGTGACGCGCGTAGACACTGAACCAATGTCTGATCCGCAAGCCATATTTGCTACTTAGGCTGAATCTAGATTTTTTTCTAAGATAGACCTGACGAAAGGATTTTTCCAGATTCCTCTGAGTAAGAAAAGTTGTAAGGTGACAGCTTTTAGTACACCTGGGGGCCTGTGTCAGTACAAAGCCTTATCCTTCGGGATGACCAACTCACCAGCAGCTTTTAACAAAGTCATGCCCGAGGTCATGAGAGGTATGGAAGGAGTGGAGCTTTTCATGGATGACGTATTAATTCACTCACCCACATTCAGGCAGCATCTAGAGACCCTCAGGTTGGTGTTGGAGCGGCTTGAGCGCTACAACCTGACCATTAAGCCCAGTAAGTGCTTGATTGGGCACGAAGAGGTGCCATTCTTAGGACATGTCATTGGTGAAGGACAGTATGGGTGCCAGATGGATAAAAAAGAAAAAGTTAGAAATGCTCCACGTCCTCAGACCAAAACTCAGGTAAAGTCATTCTTGGGCTTAGCTGGATATTCCCGGGATTATATCCCCAATTGCGCTGTCATTGCTGCCCCTCTGCATGAATTGTTGAGAAAACATGCACCCAATAAGGTACTATGGACAGGCGCTCAAGAGGAAGCCTTCGCGACACTTAAGAGCATGTTATGCAAAGAGCCCATTTTGCAGTTGCCTGATTTCAATAAGCAGTTCATTCTGCGTACCGATGCATCACAGGAGGGCATTGGTGCCGTGTTGATGCAAGAGAGTAATAATCAGGTGTTTCCTGTAAGTTATTACAGCAGGAAGTTGCGTCCAGCTGAGAGAAACTAATCTGCGGTAGAAAAGGAGCTCATTGCAGTAGTAGAGGGAATCAAGAAATATTACGTTTACCTATATGGCGACCAATTCGTTCTCGAAACTGATCATATGCCTCTAGCCAGTTTGAAAACTTCTAAGAACGCAAATGCACGTCTGATGCGCGGGGCGTTGTATCTCCAGCAGTTTCATTTCACTGTAAACTACATAAAAGGACAAGTCAACGTTGGGGCTGACTTCTTGTCGCGTCTGGTAGCAGATTAAGATGATCAAAGTTGACAGGTTAGGTGGCTCGGAGAATTTATATACGGATCTTGGGACCTTAAGATTCAGCTGAGTCGAGGAACCAAGTGACGAAAGTGTTCAGATTAGGTGGGTTCGAGGATGGTTGGCGGAGAGTTTTGCGGCATGCTTAAAATTTAAGTTGCATGATATGGTGCATGGTATGATAATGTAGGAACAATTAGGCATATAGCCAGGAATGTATACAATAAGTTACACCATATTTACACCTACCTACAGCTATTTCACATCTGTCCCACCTACACTATGTATACTTACATAACACCATTTACATTTTATGAATAAATGTGGCACAGTTCGCCAAGTCCGCTCTAAAAGATACTGGCGTCTCGCTATGGAGTTTTCCCTCTAGTTTGAGTAGTAACGTAAATGTTGAGGTTTTTCACTCACAGGCGAACCGTCAATTACCTGAGCAGAGGTTAACTGACATACACCACAGTATGAGAGATTGTGTGAAAAAGTGTGAGAAAGTACTGTCAGGAACATGCTACTCTGTAGGTGCAGGTGTAGGGCTTGTTACCAGTGTTGGCAGCTTATCACAGTCAAAAAACTTTTCTCTGAAGACAAAAGTTTTCTTAAAGGGGGGACGAAAAGTCATGATTTCATTATTCAGGAAGTAAAACCAGGCAGGCGGGAAACAGGACCTTATTCAAATCATTTGGTTATTACTGCCAAAGCTGAGCTATATGTGGGATGCATGACCCACTATTTACCTAGTGCATGTGTTAGGTTATTAATAAATAATACATCCATAGCCGTAGGGCGTTTAGTGTAAGTGTTACACAGAAAACGAGATGTCAGTATGGCGAGATCTGGCATCTTAACCCCGGCCGGGGAGCGGAGCATTGTCGGCCCGCTCTTTCCAGCCTTGTAGTATCCACAAGTCCAGAGTGACTGTGTACTCAGGTGAGGATAGACGTGGGAGGTAAGGAGGGCACGGCGTGTTGCAGAGAGGATTGAAGAAGGACTCCAGGGTTCCAGACCACGAGGAAGACAAGGTGTGGCTTGGCTTTCTCCCACCTACAGCTAAGTAATCTATTTTGCTAGAATGTTTTGAGATAGACAGCTAGGTTGCTGTGTGCTTGGTATTAATTAATTATTCTTAATTTCCAGCGAGTTTCTTTGTTGCTTAAATAAACTTAAGAAGTGGTTCATCTGTCTTTGCTTGTCCTATGAGAGATGTGACTGGTCAGAATTAAATATAATAAGTGACTAGGAGGGGCTGTGACTCTGAAACACTCAATTTTCAGATATTTTATCTTATATTTTTTCATTGCTGAGAATTTACGGGATTTTCGGTAGTCCAGATCTTTCAAGAACCCCACAATATTCTTCATCCTCCCTAGGGTTTTCATCATCCAAAGCAGCAGGTGCTTGAATCATACTTTCGGGCAAGTTGTTCATAGTTCCTCCTCCATCCTCGTCACCAGAATCCTCATAAGTAATTGAACCAGTAGCATTATCAGGGGGTAAAGTGGGGATAACAATCTCTTCTCCTGAATTACTTGAGTCAGCTATACTTAAGAGGTCAGTTAGCCTGACTGGGTTGGTAGACTTATAGAATCAGCTCGATTTGAATCCACTGAAAATCTGATGTAATATAAAATGTATTGTTATGCCAAATAATAGGCTATATTATAGCCTAATTAATCACTGGTTAACAATTACAGCAAATATATGAGACGTAGATTACAAAGGAATATATATCATCTTACCATATGTTCCTAGTGACCTACATGTAGTACACTATGATTTGGACCTGCTGTTTTACATGTTCTTTTTAAGTTACAACTTTCAAAATGTAATGGAAGTAAGATACACTCTTTAGCTGTTACTTAACATCAAGTAAATAATATTACACAAAAGTACGTAGAGACAACACTCACCTACTTGTGGATGCCATGACGAAAAAACGAAATGTCAAAATTCCTTAACTTTAAGATGCTGTGCAACAGAGATCCTGACACCAGATTTCAAGGGGTGCTACCTGTTCTAGAGCCCATACTTCAGTAAGGAATGTGAGATCACCAAATTCCGTTTTCTATAATATCCCAATTTTCTATGATTCAATAGAAGGGTGGACTATATATAGGACGCCAGGCATAAATGGGTTCCCTAACTGACCCCTGCTACTTTTTCTTTTCCTTTCTCTTCCGCCTCCTCCTTGTTCGTTACCTTTTCCTCCTCCGATAGTATCAAATTTTTTCTCCCTTCTCCTCCTCCTGCTCCTTCCTTTTTCCAACTCCAGCAATCCCAATCTTTTTTGTCTTCAATCCCCTCCTCCTCCTCCTCCTCCTCCTCTTCCCCTCACTTTCGTTCCCTCCATAATCCCGGTTATCGGCGCCAAGACAGTCACGTACAGACCAACCCATCACCTGGAGAGTCGAAAACCAGCACCACTCAACGCATGACTCTCGCCCTCACGACCCTTGAGTAGCTAAGAGCAGGCCAATCACGAGGCGATGGGGAAGAAAGTGTTATGTGCAGGGTGAAGGGTTGGGCCTAGGGTTAAAAAAAAGTAGAAATAAAAATAACCGGAAAAATAACAGGCAGACATGAAGAACAAGACCAGATGAAATAAGAATTAATGAGATGAGGCAAAGAAAAAAAAGAGAGGAGAAACAATATGAGAAAGAGAGAGAATAATATGAAGTAGTGGAAGAGAGAGAAGAATGAGGAGAATAAGACAGTAATGAGAAGTAGTATAGTAGTAGTAGTAGTAGTAGTAGTAGTAGTAGTAGTAGTAGTAATAGCAGCAGCAGCAGTAGTAGTAATTGTAGCAGCAATACCAGGAGTAGTAGTAGTGGCAGCAACACTAGCAAGAGTAGGATGTGAAGGAGGAATAGCGAGAACGAGAGGAGGAGGAAAAAGGAAAGAGAGGAGAGAGAGTATGTCCAATCCTTCCCTTTACGAGTAGATTACCAGCGATACTAAAAAAATAGTACTCTCAAACCTTTTGGGGAGGGAGGAGCCACTACCGACCTCTCTCCACAGCCTACACCCACCCACTCTCTCCCACCCTTCCACTGATCTCCCCTGTCACGGCATCCAACCACCTTCCTCTGACCCATCCAACCACCCCGCCCACCTACTCACTCCCATCATCCCACTGATCTCCCCTGTCACAGCATCTAGTCACCACCCACCTTCCTCTACCCATGTATAGTCCCCACTCACCCACCCACACTCCCACTCTTGCAAATCCATTCTGTCTCCAGTCACACACACACTCAGCGCCACCCACACACGAGGATTCAGTTAGTCGATCGTTCTTGGTCTCTGTCGGTCTTTCACGCACACCCACCCACACACACACACACACACACACCTAACACGAATACATGTCACTATAAACCAGTCCTATTTCACCTCCTCCTCCTCTTCCTTCTCCTCCTTCCCCTCCTCCTCCTCCTCCTCCTTCTCCTCCTCGTCCTCCTTTCTCTCCATTATTTCCATCCTTTCCTCCTCCTTCCTTCCTCTTGCGTGAAAATCGTCCCCTCAGAGAAAAATGACGACAGGGCCTATGCCTTCACCTTCTCGCCTTCGTCCCTACCCTCACTTTTCTTATAAAAAAAAAAAACTTTCACACACACACACACACACACACACACACACACACACACACACACACACACACACACACACACACACACACACACACACACTTTGCTTCGTGCCTTCAAAGAGTTGCATAAAAATATATATTCATTCAACAAACAGAGATAAAAATATTCAGTAATATTTTCGTCAATATCAAAATGAGTCTTCTCTCTCTCTCTCTCTCTCTCTCACCTTTCTTCCATATCCTTACCTGTATTTTCCCTTCATCTCTTTTTTTTCTTTCCCTTTCTCTTTTTCTGCCTTCTTTCACCTCCCATCTCCTTCCCTATATTTTCCTTTTATCTACAGTCTCTTCCCCCTCCTTCTCTCTCTCTCTCTCTCTCTCTGCCCCTATTTCTTTATGTGCCTCCCTTACAGTCCCAAGCTCTCCGTCCCTTATAGTTCCAGCCTCTCTCCTTCACAGTCTCCTGCCACCCACTCGAAACGCTTCCCCTGTGTACTGGGGCGAACCTTAAAAACTGTGCCTCCTTGCTGACACCCTGCCTGGTCAAACTCTTTCTCCTCTACCTGTCAACATCTACCTTTTCTTTCTGCTGGAAGTACGCCTACATACAGCCTGTGCCTAAGAAGAGTGACCGTTCCAATCCCTCAAAATACCGTCCTGTTGCTTTACTTTCCCGTCTTTCTAAATCTTTTGAATCAATCCTTAACCGAAAGATTCATAAGCATCTATCCACTTCTAACCTTCTATCCGATCGCCAGTATGGGTTCCGCAAGCCGTTCCGCAAGCCGTTTCGGTGAAATTTTCTCAGTTGCGCTATACATATCAAAAGCTTTCGATAGAGTCTGGCACAAATCTTTGCCTTCTAAACTACCCCACTACGGATTCTATCCCTCTCTTTGTGCTTTCATCTCCAGTTTCCTTTCCGGCCGTTCTATCTCTGCTGAGGTAGACGGACACCAGCAGTGGTGTCCCGCAGGGCTCAGTCCTATCTCCCACTTTCTTTCTGATATTCATCAATGATCTTCTTTCCACAACAAACTGTCCTATCCACTCATACGCCGATGACTCTACTTTGTATAATTCAACTTCTTTCAGAAAAAGACCCCCACAACAGGAATTACAAGACTTTAGATGGGAGGCTGCAGAACGCCTAACCTCAGACCTTGCTATCATTTCCGATTGGGGTAGAAGGAACCTTGTGTCCTTCAATAACTCAAACACTCAATTTCTTCACCTATCAACTTGACACAATCTTTCAAACACCTATCCCCTATTCTTCGACAACACTCAGCTGTCACCCTCTACATTAAACATCTTCGGTCTTTAATTCAAAACCTTAACTAGAAACATCACATCTCTCTCACTAAATCAGCTTCCTCGAGGTTGGGCGTTCTGTATCGTCTCCGCCAGTTTCTCGCCCATGCAAAATTGCTATCCATATGCAGGGGTCTTGTCCGCCCTCGTATGGAGTATGCATCTCACGTGTGGGAAAGGCTCCACTCACACAGCTCTCTTGGACAGAGTAGAGTCTAAGGCTCTTCGTCTCATCAGCTCTTCTCCTCTTACTGATAGTCTTCTACCCCTTTAATTCCGCTGCCATGTTGACTCTTGTTCTATCTTTTTCTATCTATATTTCTCAACCTAGGAATTATTATTGTTACTCTCCGTTGAACCCTTTTTAACTGTTCTACATCTGTTCTGTAATAGGGAGACAAAAACTGACACAGTACTCCAGCGAATTATAAAGCTTTAATATTTTCCGATTTATTATTAAATACTTGTCCGATGAAGGGAATCAATTTGTTTGCTATTTTCACTACCTCTGAACGATGCTGACCGGGCTTTAAATCGCTTGATATAGTAATTCCAAGATCCTTTTCTTTACTTACTGCAGAAAGTTGTTGGCCATCCATTACGTACTGAACGCGATTGTTATTGTTTCCGATGTGTAACACCTTACATTTGTCAACGTTAAATTTAATTTGCCATTGATCGG
The DNA here is from genome assembly GCF_024679095.1 of Eriocheir sinensis. NCBI lineage: Eukaryota > Metazoa > Arthropoda > Malacostraca > Decapoda > Varunidae > Eriocheir > Eriocheir sinensis. Next base: position 145,075 of record NW_026111552.1, on the reverse strand, counting down.
TCCAACGTGCAAGTCGATCTATACCTTTTCACCCTCAAATTAAAAAAAAAAAATTTGTGTCGTCAGCAAATTTTGATACTTTGCAAGTGAGCCCATCATCGATATCATTAACATAAATTAAGAAGAGCATGGGACCAAGCAATGATCCTTGAGGTACGCTGCTTCTTACATCGAGCCAGTTAGATGTAACACCGTTTAGAACTACTCTCTGTTTCTGCTCAGAGAGCCAGTCCACAAGCCAATTGTGAATGTTACCTGAGATACCGTGCGCCAATAGTCTGCTGAGAAATCGTTTGTGGGGGACCTTATCAAATGCCTTTTGAAAATCCAGATATACGATATCTGCTGATCTGCTTCCATTGATCACCTCAAAAATATAATGAAAAATAATCAAGTAAGTTAGTTAAACACGAACGTTTACTACGGAAGCCATGTTGCGAACTATTCATTATATTATTTTCATCGAAGAATTTCACCATATTGTTGCGAATGATAGTCTCCATTAACTTACAAAGGAGGAGGAGGAGCTATGGAAAAAAAATGGAAGAGGAGCAAGGAGGACAAGAATGTGATGAGATGGACACAAGGCAAGTATATCAGAATCATCTCAATTTGAACGAATCCGGGTCACTGTAGAGAAAGAAGGAACAAAAGAAACTTGAAATATGTTTCCATAAAGGCATTAAAAAGATTAGAAAGAAAGAAGGTACAAGGGAAAGAAATAAAAAGGAAGAATGAAAGGAAGAAAGGAACAATGAAAATACGAAAAAAGAAGTTTATGAATAGGGAAAAATGACGAAGACTGAAATGTAAAGAAAAATGTACTCAGCAGACAAAATATAGTTAAAAGTAAAAGAAAAACAAACAAAAAGGAAAAAGAGAGGAAGAAAACAAGAAAAAAAAACATTCTGAAATAGAAATTCAAAAAATATGAGTGAATATACTGCCACTTAAACCCCCACACACTACTACTACTACTACTACTACTACTACTACTACTACTACTACCACTACTACTACTTTTTTTTTCTTTTTTTTTTGCTACTACGGGTTTCCATCTATTAGAGTTGCGTTGTGAGCGGTATATTCTCTCATATCCTTTCACAGAGCAATTCATTGGCCCCACCCCGCCAATGACTGTGGCCGGCAACCATCTTTATTTAATATTACAATCTTTACTAAACATTTTATTTTTTAAGCTAACAGAGCTTGTGGTTGATACGACTATCAACCACCGTCGCCTCAAAGTCCAGGTCAGCAATGCGGGTGGTTTTGGGTGCAGGTGACCTGGTTCCTCTCAGGCAGACCAAGGCTGACCTCAGGAGGGAGAAGGACAGCCTGCATCTCATCCAGGCGACCACACTGCTTCTTGGCTGTTGTTTCTTATCCGCCAGTGTTTCGGCGAGTCTTGCGTAGAAGCTCTGCGCTCTTGGTCCCATCCCTCCTGCCATCGTGAATACTACCGGGGTGAAGGAGCCCTGGTCCACATTATGTATTCTTTCTTCATATGCTCTGTTCCACTACAACTACTACTACCACCGCTACTACTACCACCGCTACTACTACCACCACCACTACTACTACCACTACTACTACTACTACTACTACTACTACTACTACTACTACTACTACCACCACTACTACTACCACCACAACTGATACTACTACTACTACTACTACTACTACTACTACTACTACTACTACTACTACGTTCTACTACTACTACTTCGTTTTCCTCTGCTTTCGCGGTGTGAGGCGTTCTGTGCTTCTGTGAACTGCTGCTGTACTGGAGGAATTCAAAACCAGGAGGATTACCCTGCCTTCTACTACAGACCGCTAAGTGTTCTGATTTAGTGTTTACTTAGTTAGATAGTGATCCACAGTTACTCCTAGGACAAGTGTATTAAGCTTCCCACATCTACACTAAATTCAACATTCTTTCACGCCAACCCAGTGTTACACGGTTTTATATTGCTTTTGTGTTTTTTATATTGCTTTTGTGTTTTCTTCTCCTTCTATTATTAGGATACTTTACTGTGCTGTGATAATAGGACTACGTGAATCAGGCGCGCCAAGCTACGTTAATTTCTAAGTCCACACAAAACACTAGATAATCCACTTTCCGCGCAAACCTAGTGAACACAGTTATTATCTTCTTTACATAAGTGATTTCTCAGTATATTAATATTGGCCTATGTTGTGTCTTGGTGGATAGAAATAACCGCGCCTTTTTACCCGAGACACACCCTTTTCCCCGGGGAATTGACCTGACTGCGACCTCAAAGCAGCTGTTGGTTTGTTTTCCTAGATACACATTTTTGACCTGACGACCTCACCGCAGCTGCGTACTTTGTTAACGTCTTAACGCGCCTAATTGTTTCCGTCTTGCCTCGCCCATATCTTCACCATGACGACCCTCAAGCGTTGTTCTGTGTGGCCTTCGTATGGCCAAGCAGTACTTTCTGTCCAAGGACGTGTGTAGGTTCTGCGTTAAGACTCAGAAGGATGATCAGAGGATCATAGAGTTAGAGAATAGGGTTACGACTCTCGCCGCCCAGGTACACTTACTGGTTAGTGTAGCAGCAACAAGCCCCGCCTCCTCCTCCTCCCCTTCCTCTTCCTCTTCTTCCTCGTCCTCCTCTCCTCCAGTATTGTGTTCACCCACACAGCAGCCCCTCCCATCCTCCTCCTCCGCCTCCTCGACCATCTCCGATCTCCTGCTTCCCACCCCTTCTTCTCCTCTTCTTCCTCCTCCTCCTCCTCCTCCTCCTCCTCCTCGCCTTCCTCTTCCGTCCCCCTCTCCCTCTCCCCTGCCCACCCTCCTCCTCCTCCTCCTCTCCTCTTTCTCGTCCTTGACCTCCGCCTGTTCGCTCGTCCCTCCCTCCCCCACCTCTCCTTCACCTGCCCCCTCCCCCGCGTCCTCCTCCAGCTCCGCCTCCGTCCCTCCCTCCCCCCCCTCCCACTCCCGTACACCACCTCCTCCGTCCGCCTCCTCCTCCTCCTCCTCCTCCTCCTCCTCCCTCCTCCTCCTCCACCTCGCCTTCCTCTTCCGTCCCCCCCTCTCCCTTCCTGCCCACTCTCCTCCTCCTCCTCCCTCTTTCTCCTCCTTGTCCTCCGCCTCCTCGCTCGTCCCTCCCTCTAACACCTGTCCCTTACCTTCCCTTTCCCCTCTTCCTCCTCCCTCTCGTCCGTTCCTCCCTCCACCCCTCACCCTACCTTTCTCCTTCTTCCTCTTCCTCCTCCTCCTGTCCACCTTCCACCTCTTCCACAATTTCTCCTCGTTCTTCACAGCAGGTCCCTCCCTCCTTCCTGCTCTCCCTCCCCTTCACCCACCCCTCCTGGCCCCCCTTCCGACCGTCGGGTTCTTGTTGTTGGTGATAGTCAGGTTCGTTATGTTGACAGGTATTTTTGCTCCAAGGATAAGAACAGGACGAGGGTGTGTTTCCCAGGGGCAGGGGTGGGCCATATATCAGACAGGATTGAGGCGTGTATGGCAAGCGAGGGATCGAACCCCATTGTCTTTCTCAGCTGTGGCGGAAACGACGTTTCTCGTGTGCCAAGCGAGGACCTTCTCAGGCGTTTTAGAGAATTGTTAGGCAGGATACGTGACGCTGGTGGGTCGCCAGTAGTGTGTGGCGTCCTGCCAAGGAGGGGCGTTGGCGATGGATGGCTGTCCAGGGCGATAGCAGTGAACAGTAGACTTGCTGAGCACTGCGGGCGCAATGGGTGGCTGTTCGTCGACAACTGGGACCTCTTCCTTGGCAACGACGCCCTCTACGCCCGTGACGGGATACACTTGACGTTCAAGGGTGTTGAGGCTTTCAGACTCCTTGAGCGAGCACTTGGTACCCTGAGGGATTTTTAGTATAGGCGAGGGGGGGAGGAGTAATGGGAGCAATGGGAGGAGTAATGGGAGGGGACATCTAGCTCATAATATAACCAGGCAGCTTTTTTTTTTTTTTTTACATTGCAGCCTATTGCGCCGGTAGGCTTCTTCCCGGTGGATCCTGTTTGTCGGTCCAAGGCTTCTTTCCGGTAGGTCCTGATGGTCGGCCCTGCCCGTTCTGGCGCAGGCGAGTGTTTATAGTGGCGCCATCTTGCATTGGCTCATGCTGCCCTCCCAGAGCTCATCTTTGATCCTAGAATCTAGAGTCCGGGTTGATAGGTGGTCTTCTGGACAGCATGTGGGTAGTTTTTTAAGCCACTCGGCGGCGGCTGAAAAATCCCAGCTTGGTGGCACCGGGCGGGGATTGAACTCGCGTCCTCCTGAACACGAGGCCGTTACTTTGACGACTCAGTAATTCTAGGGGAGTAACAGAGGACGGGCTAAGAATCTTCTATACTAACAGCAGGAGCCTCAGAAACAAGATAGACTTACTAAGGGGTGAAGCTTGTTCAGAAAATTTTGACATAATAGCGATCACTGAGACATGGATAGACACTGCTAATAGAAATTTTAGATCAGAATTTGAAATAACGGGTTATCAGATGTTTCACAAAGACAGAAGGGGCAGAGAGGGAGGTGGAGTTGCGCTATATGTTAAAGACTCACTTAAATGTTTAGTTAACAACTCAGTCAAAACTAACATGGATTCAGAATCAGTTTGGGTGGACGTTTACAAAGGGAAAGAAAAACTAACTCTAGGAGTTATATACAGGCCACCCAACCTTAACAGGCAGGACACGAGTATATTACTACAGGAGATTGGCAGGGCGAGTATGAGTAGAAATGTCTGCGTAATGGGGGACTTTAATTATAGGAATATAGACTGGGAAGATCTAGTGGGTGACCTGGAAGCCGAGGACTTTCTTGAAGTTATACAAGATAATTTCCTTAAGCAGGTAGTTACTGAGCCTACCAGAGGAGATAACATATTAGACTTAGTCCTAACCAATAATGGGAACTTGCTACGTGAGTTGGAGGTGGGCGGAGAGTTAGGAAATAGTGATCACAGAACGGTTCGTTTTAGCTTAGACTGGGCGGTAACCCGCGAACCAAACCCAGTGTTAGTGCCAGATTTTAGAAGAGCAAACTACGAGGGGCTTCGAAGACATCTTGAAGGGGTAAACTGGGATAATTTAGGGATTCATGAAGGCCAGAACTGCGGATTGGAGAGCCAGGAGAACCAGGTAGAAATGTCTTACAATAATTTAGTTAGAGTAATAGTAGAGGGGCAAGGACAGCATATTCCACAGCGAACACTTAGAAAAGAAAACAATGATCCTTATTGGATGACTCGTGGACTAAAACACGAGATTGGGTTAAAGAAGGGAATTTATCAGAAAATAAAGAATGGTGAAACACATCTCAGGGGCCGGTACGTCGAACTATCTAGATTAGTTGAGAAAAACACCAGGATAGCAAAAAGGAACTATGAGATCAAAGTAGCAAATGAGGCGAAAAGTAATCCTAAGGGCTTCTTTCAGATGTATAGAACAAAAACACGGGAGAAAATTGGACCGCTGAAAACAAACACAGGGGAGCTAGTAGAAAATTACGAAAATATGAGCACATTGTTGAACGACTACTTCCTTTCAGTACTCACACAGGAGGATCGAACGGCTATACCGGAAAGAGTTCAGGTGTACGAGGGCGGGGATGGCGATAAATTGAGGGATATAATCATTACCAGGCAAGTAGTTCAGGATGAGATAGATAAGCTTAAGAAGAACAAGTCGCCAGGTCCTGACGGGATATTTCCGAGGGTATTAAAAGAGTTAGGTGATGTAATCAGTGACCCACTAACCGACATCTTTAAGATGTCGGTAAATACTGGCTATGTGCCGAGCCTATGGAAAGTAGCTAATGTGACGCCGATTTTTAAAAAGGGGGACAGGTCAGTTGCTTCAAACTATCGCCCAATTAGCTTAACATCGGTTATAGGGAAGATGCTGGAGTCCATAATAGCCAGGAACATTCGGGAGCATTTAGAGAAACACAGCTTAATTCACGACCCGCAGCATGGGTTCACAAAAGGTAGGTCATGCCTCACCAATCTCTTGTCCTTCTACAATAAAGTATTTGAGGCGGTTGACAGAGATGAAAATTATGATGTAATCTATCTTGATTTTAGTAAAGCGTTTGCCAAAGTTCCTCACCAACGACTGTTGCTTAAATTACAGGCTCACGGAGTAGAGGGTAAAGTTTTGAACTGGGTCAAGGCGTGGCTTAGCAATAGGAAGCAAAGAGTGCAAATCAATGGTAAACGATCTGACTGTGGATGTGTTATGAGGGGTCCTGCAAGGTTCGGTATTAGGTCCACTTTTGTTTATTATTTATATCAATGACTTAGATACAGGAATTAGTAGTGATGTCAGTAAGTTTGCAGATGATACCAAGATCGGTAGAGTAATTGAGTCGGATCAGGACGCTAGTATTCTCCAAGGTGAACTCAACAGATTATATGACTGGGCGGATAAATGGCAGATGGAGTTCAATGTAGGGAAGTGCAGTATTCTGAGTGTAGGCAGGAACAACCCCTCACATAACTATTGCTTAAATGACACTCTCATAAGTAGGTCTGGGTGCGAGAGGGATTTAGGGGTCTTAGTGAGCTCTGATCTCCGTCCAAGGGCACAATGCATTCAAGCTAGAAATCGAGCTAATAGGGTACTGGGATTTATTTCAAGGAGCGTAAGCAACAGAAGCCCCGAAGTCTTCCTCAAACTATATTTAGCATTAGTTAGACCTCATCTTGACTATGCGGTTCAGTTCTGGTCACCTTACTATAGAATGGATATCAAAATGTTAGAATCGGTGCAGAGGAGAATGACTAAGATGATTCAGGGGTTGAGAAACTTGCCATACGAGGGAAGACTCAAACAGTCAAACTTGCATTCTCTAGAAAGGCGAAGGGTGCGTGGAGGCATGATCGAGGCTTATAAATGGATGAAGGGCTTTAATAAGGGAGACATTCATAAGGTTTTGTTGGTAAGAGAACCGGGTAGGACACGAAGTAACGGGTTTAAACTGGATAAATTCAGATTCAACAGGGACATAGGCAAAAATTGGTTTACTAACAGGGTGGTGGATGAGTGGAATAGGCTTAGCAGTCATGTGGTGATTGCCAATACGATTGTCACATTCAAAAATAGACTAGATAAATTCATGGACAGCGATATTAGGTGGGGTTAGATACACGGGAGCTTAGGGTCAAAGGAGCTGCCTCGTACAGGCCTACCGGCCTCTTGTAGACTCCTGCGTTCTTATGTTCTTATGTACTACTGCTACTACTAATACCACCTCTACTGCGACCACCACCACTACTACTACTACTACTACTACTACTACTACTATCACTACCGCTACTACTACTACTACTACTACTACTACTACTACTACTACTACTACTACTACTACTACTACTACTACTACTACTACCACCACCACTACTACTACCACCACCACCACTACGACTACATAAATGATACCTCCACCCATGTTTATTTTCCCGACACATAATCATGGAGGGCTCCATAGCTTGGAGGTCATTACCCCAACTCTGTTCGCTAATGACTGTGGCATCCAACCATATCACTAATACTACCTAACACTAAATCACCTATCATCTATTACGTCTAGATCCCCCTTTCCTTCCCTACTCAAGTCACTCCCGACCCACCCTAATGTCACTCTCCACCACTGTGGCTTCATAGTCCATATTGGAGATGTTGGTGGCTTTTGGGCCAGAGTGTCTGGTGCCCCTGAGACATAGGATGGCCGACCTGAGCAGGGAGAACGAGAGGCGACACCTCATCCAGGCGACAACGTGACTCCTTGGCTAATGCTTCTTTTCTGAGATTAGTTCCGCGAGGCGTGCGTAGAAGCATTGGGCTCTGGGACCCATCCCGCTGGATGTGGTGAAGACGAAGGGGGTGAAGCTGCCCTGATCCACATGTTGGATTCTTTCACCGTATGCCCTTGTCTTCTCCTGCTCGTTCCTGTGGTGGGCGGCTTGCAGGGGTAGCTCACGGTGACAGGCAGTCATCGGGTCGAATATGCGGATGTCCATGAACGCCTGCTGTCCGTGCACCCAGAATCCGCGGGCACTTACATCAACCCGTGCCTCCTGTGAGGTATTGGCTGTCCTGTACCGAAGGTGTTCGCCGTCCAGGGGAAGCAGTGCCGGCTCGGTAGTGACGTCTTGGCATACCTCCCCGAGCATACTGGCTGTCAGATCCCTCACGTCATCGTGTCGAATACAGACGAAGCCTCCTTTTTTATATGTCATGGTGTGGGTGACATCATTTGGTGATCCACATGCACAGAGATCAGGCAGTCCCTCAATCGGCCAGCCATATCTCAGAGCAATGGCGTCGACAAATTCTTGTTTGTTGAGGCTGAAGCCCTTTGCTCTGATTGGTAATGACGTTAGCCAGCTAGAGGCGCCTGCCTCCTGTGCTGTGTGTATTTTTCTACCCATTTCTGTGGACAGGTGGTGTGTAGGACGGTCCAGCTCGTCTTTTTGGGCCTGTTGCCTTTCTTCTGAGATTATTCAATTAATATCTATTATTTCTGTTTGCTCTATCTCGCCCTCTGCCTCCTGAGCGATGATCCTGTTGATGAGTGACCTGGTAAGGCTGATGGAATTTTGGTTCTCCTTATCTGCCAGCTTCTCAGGGTTGGTGATCCCCATCCCACCCAGTCTTGGGGGAAGTGCTAGCATATCCCTCTCCTCCTCCCCCAAAGGATAAGATTTCACCAGCGCCGGCAAGAATACATTCTTGACGGCATTTTCCAGTGGTCGGAACTACTACTACTACTACTACTACTACTACTACTACTTTTTTTTTTTTACAGGCCTCCATATATTAGAGTTGCGTTGTGAGACGTATATTTTCTCATATCCTTTCACAAAACAATTCATTGGCCGCACCCCGCCAATGACTGTGGCCGACAACCATCTGTATTTAGTATTACAAACCTTACTAAACATATTTACTAAACATATACTACTACTACTACTACTACTACTACTACTACTGCTACTACTGGTACTACTGCTACTACTACTACCATTGCCACTATTACTACTACTACTACTGCTACTACTACTACTACTACTACTACCACCACTGCTACTACTACTACCACCACTACCACTACCACCACCACCACCACCATCACCACCACCAACAACAACAAATATAACAACAACTACAACAATAACGCGTTCTCTCCCTCTCACCTCAACCATTGATTGATACAAGAATTCCAACCTCAACCTAAAAAATAAAAATAATAATAATCCTTCCGAGGTGCACTAATGATGAGGAGGAGGGTTGACGGGTAGAGGAGGGGAAGGGGAAGGGTCACCTGACCGCCAAGGTGAATCAATGATGCCTCACCTGCGTTCACCAGCTGGATGAGATGGGCGGCTGATCAATGGTATCAATGGGACGAGGCGGAGGAGGAGGAGGAGGAGGAGGAGGAGGAAATGGAAGAAAAGGAGAGTGGAGGAAAAAGTGTGTATTGAAAGAATACATTTAGAATGATGAGGAAGAATTTAGGTGAAAACAACGGAGAATATAAAATAAATGCCTAAAACACGCTTGCGGAAAGAAGGCTTGATGAGGAGGACGAGGAGGGGAGTCAGCAACAGAAGCAGAATAATGAGAGGGATTTAGGAGGAAAAGAGGAGGAGGAGCAGAGAGAGAGAGAGAGAGAGAGAGAGAGAGAGAGAGAGAGAGAGAGAGAGAGAGAGAGAGAGAGAGAGAGAGAGAGAGAGAGAGAGAGAGAGAGAGAGAGAGAGAGAGAGAGAGAGAGAGAGAGAGAGAGAGAGAGAGAGAGAGAGAGAGAGAGAGAGAGAGAGAGAGAGAGAGAGAGAGAGCCCTAGGGCCTGACAACATCAGCCCTCACCTGCTAAAAAGATGCGCTTGCCAGCTCGCCCTAAAACTTACCACCATCTTCAATAACATCCTTTCCACCTCCAAGTGGCCCACACTTTGGAAGAAAGCAAGAGTGGTGGCCATATACAAGAAAAAAGGCAAACAGGACCCAAAGAACTACCGCCCAGTATCCCTCCTCTCCACTGTTGGGAAAATCTTGGAGTCCCTTATAACAACCAAACTCACGGCCTTCCTCGATGCCCACCATCTCCTCAACTCCAAGCAATTCGGCTTCCGGCAGGGCAGATCTGCTGCAGACCTGCTGCTCCTTAACTCTGCCTCATGGAACCACTCGCTGGACAGGGGACTCGACACCTTCGTCGTGGCTCTTGACATAGCCGGAGCCTTCGACAGGGTTTGGCACCAAGGCCTCATCGCCAAGCTGAAGAGCCTAGGTGTGCGAGGCGCCCTCCTGCAACTCATTGGGGACTACCTCCAGGAGAGGGCGTTACAGGTGGTGATTAACGGCCACACCTCAAGCCAGCACCCCATCAATGCAAGCGTGCCCCAGGGCAGCGTACTAGGGCCTCTACTGTGGAATGTTTATTTCAATGACATTCTCCAGCTCATCCCTGAGGCCCAGGCGTACGCTGACGACTGCACCCTTGCCTTCACCAGCGACAGACAGGACTGGCAAGACACAGTGTGTCGCATCAACATGGCACTCGACAAAATTATCGCCTGGAGCGGCTGCTGGCAAGTCACCCTGGCCCCTGACAAAACACAAGCAATGGTAATATCCCGCAGGCGATATATCAACAATTTAGCCGGGCCGGGGATACGACTGGAGGGGAAAACGCTACCCCTTCAAGACTCCATCTCCATTCTCGGAGTGGAGTTCGACGCGGGACTCTCCTTCACCAACCATGCTAAAAAAATATCACAAAATGCAGCATGGAAACTTAGCTGTGTACGGCGCATCTCCCATCAACTTGACGCCAAAGGGACTGAGGTGCTCTACAAGGCACAAGTACGCCCCCTCATGGAGTACTCCCCCCTCGCCTGGTCCTCCTGCCCTCCATCCTACCTTGCAACGCTGGATCGTGTCCAGGCCAAAGCCCAGCGTCTGATACAGCGCACAGGTACTCAGCACGCGCGTGGCTCCCTGCAACCTCTCCAGGAGCGCAGGGATGTGGCAGGCCTGTGTTTAATGTTCAAGGCACACAACCTAAACACACCTGCCCTGGCAGCTCTCAAGCTCCCTGCGCCCCCAACCCCCATACACTCCACCCGAGCAGCACCCCACAGACAGGAACAAGTGGCTGTACCCTTCTCCAGGATAGAACACCACTTCCGCTCCTTCCAGCCCCGCTACAGCCGCCTGTGGAACCAGCTTGTTCGCCACACCGACCTCCACCATCGCGCGTCACTTCAAGACTTCAAGCGGGAGGTGAACAGCTGAATTAGGACTTCTAGGCAGTAATTCAATGTGTCTTGTATGTAGCTATAGACAGATGAAGCTTAAAACCTTCAACTTTAGCACAATATTCTGTAAGCCCTGTTTAAATAAAGAGAGAGAGAGAGAGAGAGAGAGAGAGAGAGAGAGAGAGAGAGAGAGAGAGAGAGAGAGAGAGAGAGAGAGAGAGAGAGAGAGAGAGAGAGAGAGAGAGAGAGAGAGAGAGAGAGAGAGAGAGAGAGAGAGAGAGAGAGAGAGAGAGAGAGAGAGAGAGAGAGAGAGGATAAAGTAAGATCAGAGGGGAGAAGAAGGGCTAGAGAAGAGGAAGGAAGAGGTGAAAGACTAGTGATGGTGGAGGAGGAGTAGGAAGATGAGAAGAGTGAAGAGAAGAGGAGAGGAGATGAAGATACTGCGAGAGACGAAAGGGGAAGATGATGGATTAGGTGGGGAGGAAAAGGGAAAAGGGGGGTACTGAGCAAGAGGGGACGATAGCTGGGAGGGGGGAAAGAGGAGGTGAGGGAAAAATAACACAAAGAAACACAAAGAAAGAACAAACAACAGCAGACCTGATGGTCCTTACGAGGCTGTTTGTGACAAGCTACACTAACTAGCTAATCAAAGGTGGAAGATGAAGGACAGCAAAGGCGAAGGCTCCTCCCCACACCCCCATCCCTCCAGACAAAGCTGGCAGGAAAGAAAAAAGAACCATGCAACATGGAAAAACTGCATGGAAATTATGTAGGAAAGAGGAAAAACTACCATTACTGCTACCATTAACCGGGCGATAAAAGCGGACAAGGACACCAGCATTCGAAAGAACTTAACGTTATTACGACAATGAGTAATATTTTAGTTGCTGGTTGGATTCAAAATACTTGTCTAATATATTCTTGAAGGCCGTAACTGTTGTACTATCAACGACATCACAGGGTAGCGAGTTCCAAATATTAACAACTCGATTGAAGAAGTGTTTAGCTTCGTGCGACGAGAATCTTTTACCACTTATCTTCAAATTGTAATTTCTTCTTCTATTTGATCGATCAATTGTAAACTAATCTTCCGCATTAATATCACTGAATCCTTTAAACATTTTAAACACTTCTATTAGATCGCCTCGCATTCTTCGTTTTGATAGGCTGAATAAATTTACTTATTTAAGCCTTTGTTCATATGATAAATTTATCATCCTAGGAATCATCTTTGTTACTCTTTGTTGAACCCGTTCCAAGTTTTCTATGTCTTTTCTGTAATAGGGAGTCGATCTAGATCTGATTGTAAGGCTTCTTCGTCGAGTGTCGCAGTTACTTTACTAACAATTTTTGTGTCATCAGTAAATTTTGATACTTTGCAAGTGAGCCCATCATCGATATCATTAACATAAATCAAGAAGAGCATGGGGCCAAACACTGATCCTTGAGGTACGCCGCTTCTGACATCGAGCCAGTTAGATGTAACACCGTTTAGAACTACTCTCTGTTTCCGCTCAGAGAGCCAGTCCACAAGCCAATTGTGAATGTTACCCGAAATACCGCGCGCCAATAGTTTGCTGAGCAATCGTTGGTGGGGGACCTTATCAAATGCCTTTTGAAAATCCAGATATATGATATCTACTGATCTGCTTTCATCGAACACCTAAAAAATATAATGAAAAAAATCAAGTAAGTTAGTTAAACACGAACGTTTACTACGGAAGCCATGTTGCGAATTGTTTATTATATTATTTTCTTCGAAGAATTTTACCATATTGTCGCGAATGATAGTCTCCATTAACTTACAAACAATCGATGTCAGGCTAATTGGTCGATAGTTTCCTGGATGAGACTTGTCCCCTTCTTGAAAATTGGTGTGACATTTGCTAGTTTCCAATCCGACGGAGCTTTTCTAGCTGTTAAAGATTTATTGAATATGATGGAGAGCGGTTTACGAATATGATGTTTGATTTCTTATAAGACCCTAGGGATAATTTTGTCTTGACCAGGAGCTTTGCTTACTTTAATCTTTTCAATTGTGCGTAAAATGTCACTTTCTACGATGAGCACGCCACTTAACATCTTTTCGGTCCTTCTAACCTCCGGCGGTTGAGGTGATAAACAATCTTCGTCGGTAAATACGGATGCGAAAAAGTTATTTAGGATTGTAGCCATTTCATTTTCATCGTTCGTGTGGTTCCCATTATCATTAGGAAGCGGTCCAATACCACAAGTGAGTGACTTTTTTATTATTTACATAGCTAAAAAAATATTTAGGATTAGATTTACTCGTTTCCGCTATATATTCTTCAAGATTTTTCTTGCTTCTTTTTATTAATTTCTTGCTTTCGCGGCGAATTCTTTCCAACTCTAGTTTGTCAGCCTCACTCTGAGTTGATATGTATCAGCTGTATACGCGTTTTTTAAGAGATAGGCTATTTTGAATTTCGTTATTCCACCATTTGGGTTTCTTCTTAAAAGCTGAACGTCTGTTACGATAGGGTACGTATATGCTTATGGCATTGTTCAATATTGTGGTGAAGGCCCCCCAAGATTTATCAATATCTGTTTCCGCAGAGATTTTAGTCCAGTCAGAATTATTTAGAATTGATCGGAGTATTACGAAATTCGCTCTCTGATATTCAGGCACCTTTTATTTACTAGGAGTTACTTTACTTTCTTTCATATTGATACTGAATGTGATTGTTCGGTGATCGCTAGAACAAAAAATTGGACCAACATTTACCTCGTTAACTAGATCAGCTGTCGTTGAAAAGGTAAGATCAAGTATATTATTTTCCCGAGTCGGTTCTTGAACGTGTTGATGTAAATCACTTTCTAGTATATTTGTGTACAGGTCGAGCCCTGTATGACAGTTCAACGGTTCATCCCATCTTTTCACTGGCAAGTTAAAGTCCCCAACAATTACTGCCTCGCAACTGCTACTTGTTTCTAATAATAATTCACTTAATGCATGGTCGATATCAAGAGTCTGCCCTGGCGGTCTGAAGATAAGTCCAATTACTATTTTGTGAGATTTATTTTTAATTTCGATGAAGACCGTGTCTACCTTGGTCATAATATCTGTTTTCACGGATACTGGATGGAGAGAGTTGTGGATATAAAAGATAACGCCTCCACCCCGTCTGTTCTCTCTTTCATGACTAAAGATGGTATAACCCGGTAATGTAAATTCCGCAATGAAATCTCTATATGAAGTGTCTATCCAAGATTCTGTGACTCCGATGATGTGATAATGATTTGTAGCTGCGAAGACTTCTAAGTCTTCAAATTTGTTACGTAGGCTACGAGCGTTTATATAGCAAGCTTTAATGTGATTCGAGTCGGGGGTTTCGTCGGTTGAGTGCTCCCTTACGGTGGAGCTGCTGGTGTTCTCGCCTCCGCGTTTTTTGGCTTTTTGAAGAGCCACTTGGTCACAGAGCAGCCTCCCGAAACGGGCTGCTCCAACAGGGTTTAAGTGGATGCCATCAGCAAGGAACAAGTCTGAATCGTAGTAAAAATTGTTCCACAAATTAGCGAACTGGACGTTTTCTTGTGAGCAAAGGGACTGAAGTCTGATGTTTGTGCTGAAGGCCTTACTGTAAAAGTAAGATTCGGCACCGACCCTCGGGAGGATTCCTGAGATTATGATGTTACTGGCATCCGTTTTACGTTTATACTGCTTGATCATGCGGCGGTATTTCTCAAGCAGTTCCTCAGAACGTGTTGTCTTTACGTCATTTGTCCCCGCGTGAATGACAAAGAGGGTGTTTCGGACGGTATTTCTCGTGACATCATCGCACGCTGCGGTGATGTCGTCCAGTCTGGCACCTGGATAGCAGTAACGTTTTCTGCGGCCGTTTGATGGACGACCACAGAACTCAGCCAGCTGGCCACGCACCATGGAGTCCCCAACTAGGCGAGTCTCAAACTCATCCTCCATGGTGTCTGCCAACACCTGGAACCTATTGAAGGTATTGGGGGTCAGTAAATCCTTGGTTCCCTTGGTTGGTCCCTGCTTCGGTGTGGCTCCATTCCTTGCAGGTTGGAACCCGACATCCTGTGAAGCAGGAAGAGAAGCGTTAAGTGGGGCAGGCTGGAAGTTGTCCTGTGAGGCAGGCTGGGAGTTAGCCTGTGAGGCAAGCTGAGGGTTAGCATGTGAGGCAGGCTGGGGGTCAGCCTGTGAGGCAGGCTAGGAGTCAATCTGTGAGGCAGGTAACACGTCCTCCCGTGAAGCAGGAGGGTCGTCTGGAGAGGGCACAGTCTCGGTGGAGGGCCTCTCCACCATCGATGGTGGAGTCACTGCCACATTAATTGAAACAAACTCCTGAAGGGCTTCGAATTTCTTTTCAAGATCATCATGTTTGACTTTCCATTCAGTCACAGCCTTCTGAAGTTGTAATCTTTGAACGCAGAGGCGGCAAGTTCTACTCAGCTGGGAGTACTGAGCTGCAAATCGTCTGGGACTGACGTCACACTTAAGGCTCCAAGGCACTGTTAGAAATTTAAGCGAGTTAACATTTTGGGCAAATATTAAAAGCGCTTTCGAAATAACTTAAAGTGTGACCATAAATTGAATTGGATAAAAATTGTGCATGGAAATTAGATACTGCTGTGTTAGATGCCTCCAACACTGGGAGTTCGCTCCCACAGGGTCTTGAAAACGCCTCAAAGACCAATCGCTTGTCCTGAGCCTCGGTCACGAGATAAACTTTCACAACCCGGCACTTTTCAGCTATTATCCTCGAAGTCTTGTCCCATAGAACTGGGCCGGCGTAGTCACTCAGAGCAGAGCTGGCAAGAGAGGAGATGAACCAGCAATTCGTTCCCACTTTCCAAAACGTTTAACCCAACTTTGCGACCCTTTCGAGGCCTGGCCAGTGGCACCTGTCACCAGGTGTTCTCCACCAACTCTAGAGAGTATCAGACGCCCTTCCTGAGAGATCAAAAAGCTGAAATATTCCTTGAGTATAAGAAAAACCCTCAGAAACTGCACCTAGAAGCCGGGAGGTACAACCTCAAATGGCCCACGGAAGACATCTCTTTCAGGAGAAAACAAGAACCAGCTGTTATGCAGAATAGGGATGGGAGTACCGTCGATAGAGGGGAGGGACGGGGAGCTCACACCGATAACTGGTTCTCAGGGAGGCTTTTTAGTGTAGAGGTCGCCACACTCCTCTACACCGCAGGCCTAAATAATTAGGCACGGTCCAGCTGACTAGGACCCTGGAACTCCAGCTATTGTCTCATAAAGAGATCCTCTGCCTGCAGTCCAATCCACCACTGCTGCTGTTCAGAGGCTTCACCGTGACCCTGGCACGGGAGACATATCAGGTATTACACCTTGTCCAAGGGTGACCTAATACTATGCAGGGCAGGGACGTCTAGTTCCCTGAGGTGAAAACACTTCACCCGCATACAGGGATTAAAGAGATAAAAGAAGAATCGAGAGGGAAGATAAAACTAAAGAGGGGAGGGGGGGGAGAGTGGAAGAGAGAGGGAAAAGGGAAAAATAAAAAAGAGGAAGTGTGGAAACGGGGCTGAAGCAGGATGAGAAAGGGGAAGAATGGGGTATTGAGGGGAAAAAGAGGGTGGAAGAAAGAACGAGGGGAAAAAGAGGAAAATAATAAAAGAAAGCGTGGAAACAAGGTGAAACAGGATGGGAAACAGGAAAAATAGGAATTCGAGGGGAGAAAGAGGGGAGGAAGAAAGGGGAAGAAGAGGAGACGTAATGGTGATGATGGGTGTGAGAGGGGAAAGGGGAGGTGAGGTTATGAAGGAAAGTGGCCCGTGTGTGCATGTGTATGTGTGTGTGTGTGTGTGTGTGTGTGTGTGTGTGTGTGTAAACTAAAGGCAAGTAACCCCTATGCACTCGCACATACAAACAAACACATGCCCTCGTCCACATGTCCCGCGCCCCCACACACACACACACACACACACAACTGTGCTGGAAGAGGAGGAAGAGGAACTGGAGGGGGAGGAGTGGAGGGTGGAGGAGGAAAAGGATGTGGAGAGTGTGTGAGCCTAGTGGGCCAGGCAGTCTCAGTCAGTGTCTGGCTGGACGGGGTGCAGAGAGGGTGTTCACCTCGGCTCTCCCGCCTCGCCTCAGCCTCTAGCAGCCCGGCCTTCGGCGCCCTTAGTGCCAACCCTCGCGCCCCACAGTGTCGCGCCGCCCCTCGGAGTGCCGGGTCGTGCGTGCCACGGAGAGTGCCTCCAGTGGATATGCCGGCACTGTAACCTTTTTTTTTTTCACTGTAAGACTCGTAATCATGCGGCGTCAAGATTATTGTTTTTAATAAGAGGTACTGAGCTGGACAGTGGACAAGTGACCCTTCCCCTTTTTAACCCCTTCTTTCCTTTTGATCCTTACCTTCCCCTTCACCGTATTTCTGTTTTTACTTGTTTGTTGGTTTGAGTTGTGTTATGTTTACTGTCTTGTTTGGTTTTGTTCTGAAGTGTGTTAAGGTGATGAACAAGTAATACAAATGATCATTAAGTTTTGTCCACCCCATGTTACCTGTTCTTTGCTTTAATACATAATTTTACTATTCGTGTTTTCTTTACTTTTTTTTTCTTGTTTGTTATCTTTCTTAGAAGTGCGTTAAGTTGATGGAAGGTTTCAAGAAATGGTCATTCAGTTCTCCACCTGCCTTTACCGGTCCTTTAATTTAATCAAGCACATTTGGCGTGAGAAAGATGAAATATTTTATCTTTCTTCAGTATTTATCAAGTGTTTACTCTCTTTCGCAATTCCGTTTATATTATTCGTTTTATTTAACTTTTCGTTCCTCATAAGTTTTATATTAAAGGTATGGAAATATTTTATGTCTGTACTACGTTAGGAAAACAACATGACGGTGCCTGAAGAAATGTGTGTGTGTGTGTGTGTGTGTGTGTGTGTGTGTGTGTGTGTCTCAATGTTTCCTTTACACACACACACACACACACACACACACACACACACACACACACACACATGTAAACACAAACATACATAACAAACACGCAAAAGGAAACTATAAGTACCACCGAAACGTTACCTATACAATTTATCATATTATCATATTTGGGGAGGCGGTGGCTGAGTCGTCAGAGTAACGGCCTCGTGTTCAGGAGGACGCGAGTTCAATCCCCGCCCGGTGCCACCAAGCTGGGATTTTTCAGCCGCCGCCGAGTGGCTTAAAACTACCCACAGGCTGTCCAGAAGACCACCTATCAACCCGGACTCTAGATTCTAGGATCAAAAATGAGCTCTGGGAGGGCAGCATGAGCCAATGCAAGATGGCGCCACTATAAACACTCGCCTGTGCCAGAACGGGCTGGGCCGACCATCAGGACCCACCGGAAAGAAGCCTTGGACCGACCATCAGAACCCACCGGGAAGAAGCCTTGGACCGACCATCAGGTTCCACCGGGAAGAAGCCTTGGACCGACCATCAGGTTCCACCGGGAAGAAGCCTACCGGCGCAATAGGCAGCAATGTAAAAAAAAAAAAAAAAAAAAAAAAAAATACTTTACGTTACTTATTAAAACACCTCCTCCTTCATATCACTTATAGTTATGTTTGTTGGATTCTGTTGTTTCTGTTATTGCTGCTGTTATTGTTTCTGTTGTTCTTGTTGTTCTTGATTCAATGTCAATACGAGTCGATGGGCGCACAGAAGGTAAATAACACGAGTGAACCTTTGCTTCTCGTCACACTTTTCCGCGAAGTTGGGAAGGCTAGTGAGGAGAGATACACGGATACAGAGAACTCGCGAGTGTGTGTGTGTGTGTGTGTGTGTGTGTGTGTGTGTGTGTGTGTGTGTGTGTAAACTAAAGGCAGGTAACCCCTATGCACACGCACATACAAACAAACACATGCCCTCGTCCACATGTCCAGCTGCCCCCCCCCCCACACACACAACTGTGCTGGAAGAGGAGGAAGAGGAACTGGAGGGGGAGGAGTGGATGGTGGAGGAGGAAAATGATGTGGAGTGTGTGTGAGCTCAGTGGGCCAGGCAGTCTCAGACTCAGTCAGTGTCTGGCTGGACGGGGTGCAGAGAGGGTGTTCACCTCGGCTCTCCCGCCTCGCCTCAGCCTCTAGCGGCCCGGCCTTCGGCGCCCTTAGTGCCAACCCTCGCGCCCCACAGTGTCGCGCCGCCCCTCGGAGTGCCGGGTCGTGCGTGCCACGGACAGTGCCTCCAGTGGATATACCGGCACTGTAACCTTTTTTTTTTTCACTGTAAGACTCTTAATCATGCGGCGTCAAGATTATTGTTTTTAATAAGAGGTACTGAGCTGGACAGTGGACAAGTGACCCTTCCCCTTTTTAACCCCTTCTCTCCTTTTGAACATTACCTTCCCCTTCACCGTTTTTCTGTTTTTACTTGTTTGTTGGTTTGAGTTGTGTTATGTTTACTGTCTTGTTTGGTTTTGTTCTGAAGTGTGTTAAGGTGATGAACAGGTAATACAAATGATCATTAAGTTTTGTCCACCCCATGTTACCTGTTCTTTCCTTTAATACATAATTTTACTATTCGTGTTTTCTTTACTTTTTTTTCTTGTTTGTTATCTTTCTTAGAAGTGCGTTAAATTGATGGAAGGTTTCAAGAAATGGTCATTCAGTTCTCCACCTGCCTTTACCGGTCCTTTAATTTAATCAAGCACATTTGGCGTGAGAAAGATGATCTATTTTAACTTTCTTCAGTATTTCTCAAGTGTTTACTCTCTTTCGCAATTCCGTTTATATTATTCGTTTTATTTAACTTTTCGTTCCTCATAAGTTTTATATTAAAGGTATGGAAATATTTTTTATGTCTGTCCTACGTTAGGAAAACAACATGACGGTGCCTGAGGAAATGTGTGTGTGTGTGTGTGTGTGTGTGTGTGTGTGTGTGTGTGTGTGTGTGTGTCTCTCAATGTTTCCTTTACACACACACACACACACACACACACACACACACATGTAAACACAAACATACATAACAAACACGCAAAAGGAAACTATAAGTACCACCGAAACGTTACCTATACAATTTATCATATTATACTTTACGTTACTTATTAAAACACCTCCTCCTTCATATCACTTATAGTTATGTTTGTTGGATTCTGTTGTTTCTGTTATTGCTGCTGTTATTGTTTCTGTTGTTCTTGTTGTTCTTGATTCAATGTCAATACGAGTCGATGGGCGCACAGAAGGTAAATAACACGAGTGAACCTTTGCTTCTCGTCACACTTTTCCGCGAAGTTGGGAAGGCTAGTGAGGAGAGATACACGGATACAGAGAACTCGCGAGTGTGTGTGCGTGTGTGTGTGTGTGTGTGTGTGTGTGTGTGTGTGTGTGTGTGTGTGTGTGTGTAAACTAAAGGCAGGTAACCCCTATGCACACGCACATACAAACAAACACATGCCCTCGTCCACATGTCCAGCTGCCCCCCCAAACACACACACACACACAACTGTGCTGGAAGAGGAGGAAGAGGAACTGGAGGGGGAGGAGTGGATGGTGGAGGAGGAAAAGGATGTGGAGTGTGTGTGAGCTCAGTGGGCCAGGCAGTCTCAGTCAGTGTCTGGCTGGACGGGGTGCAGAGGTGTTCACCTCGGCTCTCCTGCCTCGCCTCAGCCTCTAGCGGCCTGCCCTTCGGCGCCCTCAGTGCCAACCTCGCGCCCCACAGTGTCGCGCCGCCCTCGGAGTGCCGGGTCGTGCGTGCCACGGACAGTGCCTCTAGTAGATATACCGGCACTGTAACCTTTTTTTTTCACTGTAAGACTCTTAATCATGCGGCGTCAAGATTATTGTTTTTAATAAGAGGTACTGAGCTTGACAGTGGACAAGTGACCCTTCCCCTTTTTAACCCCTTCTCTCCTTTTGGCCCTTACCTTCTCCTTCACTGTTTTTCTGTTTTTACTTGTTTGTTGGTTTGAGTTGTGTTTTGTTTACTGTCTTGCTTGGTTTTGTCCTGAAGTGTGTTGAGGTGATGAACAGGTAATACAAATGATCATTAAGTTTTGTCCACCCCGTGTTACCTGTTCTTTTCTTCTTAGAAGTGCGTTAAGTTGATGGAAGGTTTCAAGAAATGGTCATTCAGTTTCCACCTGCCTTTACCGGTCCTTTAATTTAATCAAGCACATTTGGCGTGAGAAAGATGAACTATTTTAAATTTCTTCAGTATTTCTCAAGTAACGTAAAGTAATTCCGTTTATATTATTCGTTTTTTTTAACTTTTCGTTCCTCATAAGTTTTATATAAAAGGTTTGGAAACATTTTATGTCTGTACTAAGTTAGATAAACAACATGACGGTGCCTGAGGAAATGTGTGTGTGTTTGTGTGTGTGTGAGTGTGTGTGTGTGTGTGTGTGTGTGTGTGTGTGTCAATGTTTCCTTTGCACACACACACACACACACACACACACACACACATGTAAACACAAACATACATAACAAACACGCAAAAGGAAACTATAAGTACCACCGAAACGTTACCTATACAATTTATCATATTATACTTTACGTTACTTATTAAAACACCTCCTCCTTCATATCACTTATAGTTATGTTTGTTGGGTTCTGCTGTTTCTGTTATTGCTGCTGTTATTGTTTCTGTTGTTCTTGTTGTTCTTGATTCAATGTCAATACGAGTCGATGAGCGCAGAGAAGGTAAATAACACGAGTGAACCTTTGCTTTTCGTCACAGGTTTCCGCGAAGTTGGGAAGGCTAGTGAGGAGAGATACACGGATACAGAGAACGCACGAGTGTGTGTGTGTGTGTGTGTGTTTGCTCAAGCCACTGTTGCTCCTGGTTTTGTTTTGGACCAAGGAAGACGAAACAATGAGAAAGAGGCAAGGAAGATCACGCCGTAGAGGAGGAATAAATAAACAGACATCGAAATAAAGAGGAGGACAGGGAGGAAGGTGCAAAGACCGAGAGAAGAGGTTAGAAGAAAAAAAAAAGACAGACGAGATTAGCAAGAAAAGGAGTAAATAGATACATAGCTAAAGAGGAAGATAGGAAGGTGAGCAGATAGTAAATGAGGGAAGGAAAAAGGCTGACTGAAAGGAGATAAGCAAAAAAGAGGATTAAACAGACTCATTCATTAAGAGAACGGTAAGGAGAAAGGTGAGAAAAGGGATACAAGAGATAGAAGAAAAGACAGACTGAGAGGAGATAAGGAGAAAAAGGTGAATAAATAAACAGATACGTAAATAAGGAGGAAAATAAGGAGGAAGGTGAGAAGGAAGATATAAAGGGAGAGAAAAAAAGGCTAAAAGAAGATAAGTAAATACAGTGGTCAAGAGTTTTAAAGTTTCTTCTTCCTCTTCTTCCTCTTATTTTCTCTTTTATTTCTGCTTCTCTTGTTTTCTGCTCTTTAATCTTTTTCTCTGCATTCCGCTTATCTTCTTTTCTGTCTATTCATCTCTTTCTTATCTCTTTATATATATTATCTCTCTCTCTCTCTCTCTCTCTCTCTCTCTCTCTCTCTCTCTCTCTCTCTCATCGTCCCCCTCTAACAATCTCTTAATCCTCTTCCTCCATTTTTCTTGTCTAATTCCATCTTCCTTCCCAGACTTCTTGTGCCGTCCACTTTTTATCCCCTCTCTCGTTATCTGACCTAATTATTTATTTTCTTTCCGTGTATATTACTACTATTTTTCTGTCTCTGTATCTGTCTGTCAGTCTGTCCGTATCCATTCTCAGACCTATTTTTATCTTTTTTTCTTTCCTTCTGTCTGTCTGTCTGTCTCTCTGTCTCTATCAAGTGTAAAGAAAGTGAGATACTGAAACAAGGCTGAAGGAAAATAAAGGAGAAAAAGCAGCAACATGTGGCCAAGAACAACAACAACAAAGAGTGCCAAATCGTCTCACCAGGTGGCGCAGATATCCAAAAAAATCGCACCGAAACAATTTGATCCCCACTTAGAAACCCCGCAACCACCACCATCACGAGGGTCAGCACCACCACCACCACTACCTACAGCATCAGCTCCACCTGTAACCCACCTAGGCCTCCACCTCCACCTTCAACTCCTCATCGTCCTCGTCCTCATCCTCGCGTCCTCCGCCAACGGTAAGGGGGAGGGGAGAGAGAGAGAGAGAGAGAGAGAGAGAGAGAGAGAGAGAGAGAGAGAGAGAGAGAGAGAGAGAGAGAGAGTTACATTACATTAAAGATTCGTTAGTTTTATTTAAGTTATGTCTGGCTACCGACTCTTTGATGTGTGTGTGTGTGTGTGTGTGTGTGCTGAAATATATCGCAAGAGTAAGTTTGTTGTTCTCAGGAAATGTTTTTTTGTGTGTGTGTGGGGGAAGGAAAAGGAGGAGGAGGAGAAAGAGGAAGAGGGAAATGCAATGGGGAGGGAGGCGAAAGAGGAGTGGAGATTGGTCACTGTTTTTCTTCCTTTTTTTCTCTCTATTTAGGAATGTGAGGGAGAGGATGAGACGGGGAGATGGGTGAGGGGGGAGAAAGAAGGGGAGGGGGGGAGTCAGAGTGAACTTCGTAGGGCAGAAGGGGAGGGGAAAAGACACGAGGTGGGGAGTGGGGAGAGGAAGATAAGGTAAAGGGTGATTTCTTCTGTCTGATGCATGTTGGGAAGATATGGGGAGGAAGGGAAGATCGATGAAAGTTTGTATTAAAGTATGAAGAAAGCAGAGGAGGAGGAAAGATGATGATGGGAAAAGGATGGTATTTGGTCTATTATCGTGAGGGGAGAAAAGAAGGAAAATGAAGGTGGGGAGACTGTGTTTTTATTTCGTGAAGAGAGGGGAGCTGGGGAATGGGGGAGATGCAAGGGTCATGACTGCTGTGGGGAGGAAGAGGGAATTGAGGGAGGTGTAGAGGCAGAGGAAGAAGATAGGTCGGGGAAAGAGCGGAGGAAAGGAAAAGATAGGAGTTAGAAAGAGTAAGAGAGAGGAGAAGGAAGTTTGAGGAAGGGGAGAGGGAGGGAAAGGAGGAAAAGTTGGAGAGTTTCGTTTAGTCGGCGCAGCATCTGTGGTCATATGCCGGAGAGAGACAGAAGGGGACGGAATTATAGGAGAAGGGAACATACCCCAGGAGTCGGGACACAACCCCGATTAATACCTGGTACCCATTCACTGCTGGGTGGACATGGGCGTAGGGTATCGAAAAAGCCGCCCAAATTTTTCCTCTCCGCCCAGGGAAAGGAGGAGAGAAGGGAAGTAATGGTAGGAAGAGGAGTGATTAAAAGGATAAAGGAAAGAGAAAGTTGAATAAGGAAAAAAAAAAAACAGTTCATGAATTTTGTGTGGGGAGGAAGAGGGGAGGTTGGAAGGGAGGAGGGATGAAGGGAGGAGGGGTGAAGGGGAGGAGGGAAGGGAGGGAGTAATGGGGGAGTGATTGTTTTTTTGGCCATCGTTAAGGGGAGGGTAAGGGTAAGGTTTAATTGGGGGGTGCGGGGTGATTGTTCATTGCCCACTGTTAAGGGTCGGAGGAGCGTAATGAGTGGGTTGTGTCAATAGTGATAAATGGGTTTCTATGTCTCTCTGTCCGCCTTGCATCGTTTTCCTCCAATCTCTCTCTCTCTCTCTCTCTCTCTCTCTCTCTCTCTCTCTCTCTCTCTCAGGCAATGGACCATGCAGTAAGTAAAGAAAGAAAGAAGGGATTTTGATGAATGGGAATGCGTATATCGTGTGTGTGTGTGTGTGTGTGTGTGTGTGTGTATGTGTCTGTGCATATATCTTTCCTTTTTACTTTCCGTTAAGTTTAGGTTAGACTAGGTTAGGTTAGGCTAAATTTAGGTTAGATTAGGTCAGACAAGGTTAGGGATTAGATTAGAACATAAGAACATAAGAACGTAGGAGTCTGCAAGAGGTCGGTAGGCCTGTATGAGGCAGCTCCTTTGAACCTAAGCTCCCGTATATCTAACCCCACCTAATATCGCTGTCCATGAATTTATCTGCTCTATTTTTTAATGTGACGATTGTATTGGCACTCATTACATGACTGCTAAGCCTATTCCACTCACCCACCACTCTGTTAGTAAACCAATTTTTGTCAATGTCCCTATCGAATCTTAATTTATCCAGTTTAAACCCATTACTTCGTATCCTTATATACCGGTTCTCTTACCAACAAAACTTTATGAATATCCCCCTTATTAGGTTGTTCCTTTATTGTTTATTTAGGTTACGGTTAGGGGTCAGGTTCAACTAGGTTATGTTTGGTTAAGGTTAGGGTAGACAGGTCTGGTTAAGTCAAGGTTAGGTTGGACTATGTTAAGACATGTTAGAACATACTAGGTTAGGTTAGGTTAGGTTACGGTATTGTTAGGTTAAATTAGGGCAGGTTCACAAGGCCACACACTCCCTCCTCCCCATTCTTTCCTCATTCCTTGGTTGGGTGGTGCTAATCTGCGGGGACTGCATGGCCATCGCCGCCTTCCCCTAATCCCCTCCATCACCTTCTCTTTCCCCTCACCTCTCAACGCCTTAAAATGACTCTTGGGTTCGTGAGGGGACATATAAATTTCCTTGATGGGGCTGACCCCGTTGGCTTCCCTTCTTCCCTTCTCGCTCTCAGTTTCGCTTCTCTTTATCATGATCTCTTTATTTTTCTATCTGTCTATATATCCCTCTCCGTTTTTAACTATTTCCCTTTTTACTCTCTCTCTCTCTCTCTCTCTCTTTTTTTCTTTTTCTTCTTCTTCTTCTTCTTCATTATACTTTCTTCATCCATTCTAAACATTTTTCTTTCTTTCTTTCCTACACTTTTCTTTACTACATTTTTTCTTTCTATACTATACTTTATTTTTTGTCTACCTTTTTATATCTGTCAGCCTCTCTTTACCTCTTTACCTCCACCTTTCTTTCTTTCTTTACAGTACTTCCTTTCTTCTCCCTCTCTCTGTTATTATTTACGTGGCAGACAAAGGGTTCGTAAAAGTAGTTACGTGGGCACTTAGGATCCGTTTTGTGGCTTTCCGCGCGTAGAGTTTTATGGAAGCACCTTTTTGTAGGGCCACTGGTACCGTCTGCCTCTGTTTCATCATCTTCCTTTCCTTATATGCTCGATGCAGGCGCCGCTTCGTTGTTATATAGCATTTAGGATCCGCTTTGTGGGTTTAACGCGTACAGTTTTATGAGCATCTTTCCAGTGGGCCATTCCTACCTTCACCCTCTCGTTCCTCCGTTCCTTACACACTCGATGCAGGGGTCATTAAGCTTCGTTACTGGCCACTAAGCATACATTTTGTGACTTTGCGCACATATTTTTTTTCTTCATATAAGTAGCTTTTTACAGGTTTATTCCTATCTTCTCTCTTTGTTCCTCTGTTTCTAATATAAAACTAAGTCCCCCTTCCCACCATCTTTCACCCTCCCTTTCGGGCTGGTCGATAAATAGGTACCTGGGGAAACCTGGGGAGGGTACGCTGTGGTAACCCGGATGTCACACCTCACCTAGTCCAAAGGGACGGAGGTGAGCGCCGACGCAACGTGCAGCTATGTGTAAATTTACCTTTATCTGCCCTTTTGGCACATCATCCTTGCCCACGACTCACCTTTCCCCCCACACCCTCCATTCTTACCCCGAACTCCTACCTTTCACCTCCCCCCTCTCCACACGACGCCTTTCTTAACTGTCGCTCTCAAAGTTAAGGTTAGTGGGTGACATGATTCAGTTTTTGAGGAGCGCGGCGATGCGAGGGTAAGACCGCTAACGAGTGCTTCCCTGCGTCCCCTAGGGCTGCTGACAGGCCTAACCTGTCCTCGGATGTCCCTTAGGAACTAACTGTCCTCGGTGTGTGTTTCATATGCGTGTTATGTTCTGGTTTTTACTTTATTTTGCGACAGTAATTTAAGTATTGGCAGGAATGACACACAGAATGATAGCAATGACCAGAGCAATAATTTAAGTTTTACCTGCGTGTTAGTTTTTTTTATTTTTTTTCCGTGCCCACCACCGCCGCGTTGTAATACTTTTGAGCGTCAGATAAAAAAAAAAAATAATAATAATAGTCGTGATATTATGAAAAAAGTAACGAGACGCGAGTGAATTGATATTTCGAGGCGCTGCATAAATGAATGAGCGGCGAGTGAGTAATGAGGGAAAGAGACGTGAAGAATGGAGTGCCGGAAAATAAATATTGCTGCTGCTGGATCTGTTTATGAAGAATTTTGAAGTTTCTGTAGTAAAAGAAGGGGAAGAATTTGTAAGCGTATAGATAGATATAGATAGACAGTTAGAGTGTTAGACAGATGGATAGATGGATATATTGTAGTGCGGCGACTATGCCTGATGAACGAGCCTCCCATAACCCACATAGCCAGTGGGTTATGGGAGAAAAAAACGTCAACGCCGGAAAGAAAAGAAGTGGAAAAAAAGGTATCTAAATAAATAAATCAAAATGAAATAAAATGTATAAATAATATTGTCCACCCACCCACACAAAAGAAAGGATAAGAATGAATAGAAATACACAAAGTTGAACACAGAAAAAAAGAAAAAAAACGAGGCGAAACGAGCGATGGAAGATAACACTAACAAGCAAATCAAATCAAACACGTCTCAAGATGGATAAAAAAACAATAGAAAAAAATATTGATTGAAGGAGATGAGAAAAAAAGGAAAAGTTCAACGATGGACAAGAAAATGATAATAGACAAACAAACAAATAAGTGAAGAAATATGCAAAACGAACAATAAAGGTTCAAAAAGGGGAAAAAAGGGTAAAAGAGGACGGAAATGTAATAACAAAGAAAACACAAAACAAACAAACATATCTGCAATTACGAAAAAAAAAAAAAGTCAAACACGCAAACAAAACACAAAAAGATCCATTATTGGTATTTCCTTCTTGATTCTATTTTTTTCTCGCTTTAACTAAAAAAAAAATATATAAAATGATGTATTTCAGTTACAATTTTCTTTCATTTATGGCACCTTATAAAAAAAAACGTACGTATTATTACAGACGGCAATTCGTATTCTGCCTTCCCTTGTTTTCGGTTTATTTCATTCTTCATTTACTTTTTTTTCTCATGAGGTCAATTTCGGCAACTGCGGCGGCCAGGCGAAGAAAATTAGGTGTTGTTTGGGGTGGGTTTGAAGCAGCCAGTTTAATCCTCTCTTCTCTATTTTTTTTTTTCTTTCTCCTCATTATCCTCCTCGTCTTCTCTCTTTCCACTACTCTCATTTCCGTAGATCATCATTCCTCTTCGTTAACTTCTGTTTTCTTGCCTCTTCTATATTTCCTACAACATCATTATCATATTTATCTGTTATTTCCTCCTCTTTCTTCTTCCTTCATCCATCCACTTTCATATCTTAATCACCTTTTTTTTCCTCTCTTCCTCTCTCTTTCACCTTTTGCTTCTTCCCCATGTTACCAATTTTCTCCAATTTTTTCTTCTTTGTGTCCATATATTTCTTTCCCCTTCTTCATATTTTTTTTTTACAATTTTCCCACTCACTCTCCTCTCACATCTTATTTCCTCCTCTTCTTTCACCATATTATATATTATCCTCTTTCTCCCCTTCCTCATCTTCATTATATACTCTACTTCCTCCGCTCCTTTTCTTCTCCACTGCCTTCGTATCTCAAACACTTCTTCCTTTCCTTCCCTCCTTTCTTCCTCATTCTATTACATATTTTCTACCATAGTCCTCTTTTTCTTCATCTTTCTCTTTGTATATTTATCATGTATTCCTTCTTCGTCACTCTCATATTTCATCCATCATTCTTTCTACATCACTCATTTTTTTCTACATCTTCTTTCTCCACGTTATCTATTACCTTCCTCCTTCTCCTCTTCTTTTTCCTTATATATTTATCACGTCTGCTCTTTCTCCATCACCTTCATATTTTACACATCCGTCTTTCTTTATCACTCATTTTCCTTCACCTTTTCCCTCCACGTTCTCTAACATTCTCTCTTTCGTCTTCCTTGTCTCCATATTTATTGCCTTTGGTCCTTTCCCTCCTTTATCATGCTTCATATTTTTTTTCACACTTTCGCTGCATATTCTTTTTTACTTTTCTTTTTACAACTTATTCTTCACCTTTAACTGATCTATTGCTTCATTTATTTGTTTCTTCTTGTTCTTTCGTATCTTAAAACATTCTTCTCTTCTACTTTTTTTCTGCTCTGTTCCTTATTTTGTTCGTTATCTTTTTCTGCCTCTTTTTAAAGTTTATCTTTTTAATTCATTAGTTATCCATTTTATTCACTTTTTTTTTTTTTTTTTCGTTTTAGTATCCCTTCAATATTCTTTGTATTCTCGTCCTCGTTATCTTTTCCTTACCTTCTTTTCTCATCATTTTCCATTTATTGTTTTTATATTACGGTTGATCTGTCTTTTCATGTTTATTTTATTTTCACTATTTTCATCGTTACCCTTTTTCTTTCATCCTCTTTCCTCATGTTCCTACAGTCTTTCTACATTATAATTTATCTAATTTTTTTCATCGTTATTTTCTTTCTCATATCTCTCTTCCTCCTCCTCTTTTTCGGTATCATTTTTCTCTCCTCCTCCTTCTCTCTCGCGTCTCACTTTTCCATTAATATTTCCTTCGTCTATTTATCTCTCCTCTTATTACTTTCCTTCCCTTGTTGCCTCTTTTCTTCTCAATTTTCCACTTATATTTTTTTTTTGTCTATATATCTTTCCTCACTACTTTCTAACCCTTCATCTTACCTCTTATTTCTCACTTTCCAATGTTATTTTATCTGCCACATTTTCTTCCTCTCCTTTTCTTTTCCTCGAGTATAGTTTTTCTTTCTATCTTTTCTCGCTTCTAACGTTTCCATTATTACTTTTATCTCTTTTTCATCTTTCCTCTCTTGTTTTCTGTGTCTTCCTTCTGACCATTCTCTCTCTCTCTCTCTCTCTCTCTCTCTCTCTCTCTCTCTCTCTCTCTCTCTCTCTCTCTCTCTCTCTCTCTCTCTCTCTCTCTCTCTCTCTCTCTCTCTCTCTCTCTCTCTCTCGCCTCCTCGCCACTCCCTCCTGCGCCTCAAAACTCCGCAACACGATGCCTTGCACTCGCTAATCTCTTGCCGATCCTCCGTCTCCGCTCTTGATCCAATTCCCTTGATTCCTTGGTGACAGCCTGCTCCCTCCTTCCCTCTTGCTCTCCCCTAGTTTATCATTCCTATAGAGTTTCTTAGCTTCAGGTTGGTTACAATTTGTATATACTTCCTAAGCTTACATTTGCCTTTGTATTCCTGTAGATTTCTTTAGTGTGTGTTTCTTACTCATTCTCGTAATTCCTCATTGATAGCCTACTCATTTCATCTCATTCTCGTTGCGTTAGTCTATCATTTCTACACAGTTCGTTAGCTTATATTTGTTTATCATTTTTATAACCTCCCGCAGCCTCATATATTTACTATTTGTATAGACTTCCTTAGCTTATACTTGCATCGACTCATTTCCATTGATTCTTTATTGATAGTCGACTTTCTCTTCCTCTCGGTCCATTAGATTATCATTTGTATGGACTCCTTCAGCCTATACTTGTTTATTATTTCTATAAACTCCGTTAGTACATGTTTCTAGAGTTATAAAGGAGCTGATGTGCTCATAACTAATAGTGAATAGCTTACGTCTTGTGCTGAGCTTATTATAATCCTAGTACTTTAATGCTTCTCACCTGTTTCCTGAGTTTATTTTAATGTTTTTTTAGATTCCATATATATATATATATATATATATATATATATATATATATATATATATATATATATATATATATATATATATATATATATATATATATATATATATATATATATATATATATATATATATATATATATATATATATATATATATATATATATATATATATATATATATATATATATATATATATATATATATATATATATATATATATATATATATATATATATATATATATATATATATATATATATATATATATATATATTTTTTTTACAACAAAGGAGGCAGCTCCAGGGCACACAAAAAAGGAAACAATAATATAAAAAAAACCGCTACTCGCTGCTGCTAAAAAAAAATCATAAGAGGTGGCAGAAAGAGAGGTCAATTTCGGGAGGAGAGGTGTCCTGATACCCTTCTCTTGAAAGAGTTCAAGTCGTAGGCAGGAGAAAATACAGATGATGGAAGATTGTTCCAGAGTTTACCAACATGAGGGATGAAAGAGTGAAGATGCTGGTTAACTCTTGCATAAGGGGTTTGGACAGTATAGGGATGAGCATGAGTAGAAAGTCGTGTGCAGCGGGGCCGCGGGAGGGGGGGAGGCATGCGGTTAGCAAGTTCAGAAGAGCAGTCAGCATGGAAATATCAATAGAAGATAGAAAGAGAGGCAACATCGCGACGGAGTTTAAGAGGTAGAAGACTATCAGTAGGAGGAGGAGAGCTTATGAGACGAAGTGCCCTAGACTCCTCTCTGTCCAGAAGAGCTGTGTGAGTGGAGCCCCCCCCACACGTGAGATGCATACTCCATACGAGGGCGGACAAGGCCTCTGTATATGGATAGCAACTGCGCGGGGGAGAAGAACTTGCGGAGACAATACAGAACGCCCAACCTCGAGGAAGCTGATTTAGCGAGAGAGATGATGTGAAGTTTCCAGTTGAGATTTTGAGTTAAGGATAGACCGAGGATGTTTAGTGTTGAAGATGGTGACAGCTGAGTGTTGTCGAAGAATAGGGGATAGTTGTTTGGAAGATTGTATCGAGTTTATAGGTGGAGAAATTGAGTTTTTGAGGCATTGAAGGACACAAGGTTCGTTCTGGCCCAATTGGAAATGATAGCAAGGTCTGAGGTTAAGCGTTCTGCAGCCTCCAGTCTGGAGTCGTGTACTCCTGTTGAGAGGATCTTCTATTGAATGAAGTTGAATAATGCAGAGTGGAGTCGTCGGCGTATGAGTGGACAGGACAGTTTGTTATGGAAAGAAGATCATTGCTGAATAACAGGAAGAGAGTGGGTGATAGGACAGAGCCCTGTTGAACACCACTGTTGATAGGTTTAGGGGAAGAACAGTGACCGTCTACCACCGCAGAGATAGAACGCCCAGAAAGGAAACTGGAGATAAAGGAACAGAAAGAGGGATAGAATCCGAAAGAGGGCAGTTTAGAAAGCAAAGACTTGTGCCAGACTCTATCGAAGGCTTTCGATATGTCTAGCGCAACAGAGAAAGTTTCACCGAAACGGCTAAGAGAGGATGACCAAGAGTCAGTTAAGAGAGCAAGAAGATCGCCAGTAGAACGCCTCTTGCGGAACCCATACTGGCGATCATATAGAAGGCTAGAAGTGGAAAGGTGCTTGTGAATCTTCCCGTTAAGGATTGATTCAAAAGCTTTAGACAGACAGGGAAGTAAAGCTATAGGGCGGTAGTGTGAGGGATTGGAACGGTCATCCTTCTTAGGCACAGGCTGTACAAAGGCATACTTCCAGCAGGAAGGAAAGGTAGATGTTGATAGGCAGAGACGAAAGAGTTTGACCAGGCAGGGTGTCAGCACGGAAGCACAGTTTTTAAGGACAATAGGAGGCATTCCATCAGGTCTATAAGCCTTCCGAGAGATGAGGCCAGAGAGGGCATAGAAAACATAATTTGGAAGAATCTTAATAACAGGCATAAAGGAGTCAGAGGGGGAATGAGTAGGAGGAATATGCCCAGAATCGTCCATGGTGGAGTTCTTACAGAAAGCTTGAGCGAATAGCTCAGCCTTAGAGACAGATGAGACGGCAGTGCTGCTGTCAGGGTTAAGGAGAGGAGGGAAAGAGGAAGAAGTGAAGCTGGAGGAGATATTTTCGGCTAGATGCCAGAAGTCACGGGAAGAATTAGAAAAAGCAAGGTGTTGACTTTTTCTGTTGATAAAAGAAGTTTTGGTAAGTCGGAGAATAGATTTGGCACGATTCCGGGCTGAAATGTAAAGGTCATAGTTAGCGGGAGTTCGAAGGCTCTGGAACCTTTTGTGAGCTGCCTCTCTATCTTTAATAGCACAAGAACAAGCATGATTAAACCAAGGCTTTTTAGTAGTAGTCATTCCACGGGAAATCGGAAAAGTACATCCTCAGGTCGTCCCACCGAGCTGAAGCAAAATACCAGAAGCATCGTTTCTTCGGTGGGTCCAGAGGATGTACAGGAGCGATATGATAGGAAACATAAATAAGGTTATGATCCGAGGAGCCCAACGGAGAGAACAGTTTGACAGAGCAAGCAGAAGGATTAGAGGTAAGGAAGAGGTCTAGAATGTTGGGCCTGTCTCCAAGACGGTCGGGAATACGTGTAGGGTGCTGAACCAACTGCTCTAGGTCGTTGAGGAGAGCAAAGTTGTAGGCTTGTTCACCAGGCTGGTCAGTGAAAGAGGATGAAAGCCAAAGCTGGTGCTGAACATTGAAATCTCCCAAGATGGAGATTTCAGCGAAGGGAGAGTGAGACAAGATGTGCTCCACTTTAGAATTAAAATAGTCAAAGAATTTTACATAGTTAGTAGAGCTAGGTGAGAGATAAAGAGCACAGATGTATTTAGTAATAGAATGACAATGGTTTTAGCCAGATGGTGGATAATTCAGAAGAGTCAAGGTAGTGGGCACGAGAGCAAGTGATGTCGTTGCGCACGTAGGCGCAACATCCAGCTTTGGATTGAAATTTAATATAGAGATAGTAGGAGGGAACAGAGTAGAGGTTGCTGTCAGTAGCCTCAGAAACCTGTGTTTCGGTGAGGAAGAGAAGATGAGGTTTTGACTAGGAGAGATGGTGTTCCACAGAATGAAAATTAGAACGAAGACAACGAATGTTGCAGAAATTGATAAGGAGGAGGTTCGAGGAGTTATCAGGACTATTCTCAAGTCGGCAGCCAGAAGGGGAGTCCTCCCTGGGGGAATTTATGGCCCCCCCCCCCCAGGCGGGGACTCTGAGGAAGTGTTGTTTTTCGCAATATTGAATTTTGAATTTTGGGAAAAGGTGTGTGTGTTGTGTGAATGTAGTGTGCTGTAGAAAAAGAGAGGAACTGTCTTTAGAGAGCATGCTGAACTGCTCTCTGGTGTTGATGAGACAAAAGGGAAACGGTTAGTGAGGACATGGGAAGGGTCTTTGAAGGGCTTCAGCACCCTCCTCGCTTCCCATATATCCTCACTGGGAGTATATATATATATATATATATATATATATATATATATATATATATATATATATATATATATATATATATATATATATATATATATATATATATATATATATATATATATATATATATATATATATATATATATATATATATATATATATATATATATATATATATATATATATATATATATATATATATATATATATATATATATATATATATATATATATATATATATATATATATATATATATATATATATATATATATATATATATATATATATATATATATATATATATATATATATGGAAGGAAGGACAGGATGGACAAAAGAAAGAATGGCATGTAGTAATAAGGAAGAAAGCAGAAAGGATGAATAGGATGAATGAATGGATAAATGAAAGGAATAATAAAAAGGAAAGAAAATAAATAAATGAATGAAATACAGGAGAAAAGGAAAACATAAAAGTATTCTGAGTGTGAAGGAAAGGAAGAGGAAACAAGGCAGGAAGGAGGCAAGGTGTAAGGAAATATGGGAAGTAAATGAAGGAAGAACGAAAGAAAACAAGGAAACATTTAATACAACACAAACTACACCGTAAGCACCTTTGAAATTGATAAAGAAAGAATGAATTAAAGAAAACAAGAAAATGAGAGAAAAACATAACAGTAAAACACGAACCTTAATAGGACACAAAAGCACAGGCAAGACGACATGAAAAGACAGAAGAATGAAAAATAAAGAAAGACAAAGAAACATCACCATAACACACAACTCCGAAATTCAACATAAAATCAAATTAAAAAGAGAAAAAAAAATGATAATAATAAAACAAAACAGAGAACACAGCTTAAGAAAAACAAATGATATAAGAACATAAAATGCAACATCAATACAACATGCAACACTCCAAGATACACGAAACACATTAAAGAAAAAACAAAGGAAAGGAAAAAATACAACAGTCAAAACCAAATGCAATATCTAAAAAAAATAACGAAATTTATACAGGCAAAATACTGCAACACACAACAAACATCAGCAACAACCATAAAACAGGAGGAAAGCGATACTCTCTCTTCTTCTACTTCCAATAACAATAACTGGGTGGGCTAATAAACGTAACTTTGATATAAAACAAAAAGGGAAAAAGTACATGAACTTACTTATTAAACCAGGCGTAAAGGGAAAATAAAACCTGATGCTTTTAGTTTGGTTACGAGACACTGTTACTTCTTCAACTCCTTTAAACGAGTGAAAGTTAAGGGAAAAAAAATGATATGCCATTTAATGCCCCGACATGTCTAAAGGGGCTCTTGGCTGTGCAACCTTGAGTTCCTAAAACAACATAAGGATTATGAGCCACAAATTTCCTCATTATCAAACCACTAAGTGAAGGAAGCGAGCTTGGTGTGTCGTTTATCCCCGACAAGCTTAAGGGCTGGTTGAGGTCTTTTGGCTTTGTTAGTGTGTCCTTGACTTTTTTTACAAACTTGAGGGTTACGAAACACTATACTAACTCATTATTATACTAAAAAGTAAAGGAGGCGAACTTGGTGTGTCATTTTCTTTCCCCGTCAAGGGGAGGCTGAGGTAGCTTGGCTGTGTGAGTATGACCTTTACTTCTTAACCAACTTGAGTATTACGAAACACTAGTAACCTCTTCACTATTAAACCATTGAGTGAAAGAAAAGAACTTGTCGTGTCATTTCCTTTCTTCGACATACATAAGGGGGGCTGAGGTCGCTTGGCTGTGTGTGACCTTGACTTCTCAAACAAACGTATGGGTTACGACACACATTAATAAACCAGTGAGTGTCAAGGAAAAGAACGTAGTGTGCTGTTTTCTTCCCTGACAAGCTTACGGGGGCTCAGGTCGCTTGGCTGTGTGTGACCTCAACTTCTTAAACCAGCGTGGGGTAAACCTGGCGCGCCTCGTTTTCTTCGGGGACGGGCGTGAGGGAGGCCGTGGCGGCGATGGACGGGCTCGTTGGGCCGCGGGAGAGGCACTTCGGCGGGCCTGGAGTGGCGCGCGAGGCGGTGCGAGGAGAGAAAGGCCAAGTCCGTGACAAGAGTTGACGAGGAAAATGTATGATGGCGTTTGTAGCTTAGCATTACGAGAGGTGACGGCGTGCGTGCGAGGTGTGTTCCCTCCCACCTCCTCCAACCCTCCTCTTCCTCCTCCTCCTCTTCTCATCCTCCTTTCAGCCTTCTCCTCTTTCTTCCACCCTCTTTGCCTCCTCCTCCCTCCTTCAACTCTCCTTCCCTTCTCCTCTTTTCACTACCCTTCCCGCCTCCTTCTTCTTCTCCTCCTCCTACTCCTTTCAAGCCAACGTGAGAGTGTGACTTGTGGGAAAAAAATGGTGATGGGAACTTAATATATGCTGGTGTGTGATGGTAAATGTGCTGTGGTAGTGATGGTTTGAGTGTTAGCGGTGAGTTAGTGGTGAGTGAAGATGAAGGCAGGGTGATAATGATGGTGGTGGTGGTGGTGGTGGCAGCAGTAACATTTCAGCGGTGATGGAGGCGATGTTTGCATATAAAAGCAAGTGTTACTACTATCATAACGCCTCTTTCTTGTCCTGACAGTATAAAGACCGTTTTAGTGTTGGTAAGGCATCCAGACGACCCCCTCCCCCCCTACCCTCCACATCACCTGCTTGTCACCCTTCCAGCTTCAAGAATAGAGGGAAGCAAAAGAGGAGGTAAGAGAGAAGGAAAGGGGAGGAGAGTGGTGAAGACGAGGAAAGCGGAGAGGGAAAGGGAGAAGAAAGGAAGGCCATACGGAGGAGGTGAAGAAAGAGGATAAGAGCAAGGGAAGGAGGGAGGGAGGGTCATAGAGGACAAGGATATATTAAAGAGGAGGAAAAAAGTAGCATCCAAAGAAGTGTTAGTGGTGGTGTCAGTGGTTAGTGGTGTCGACTGTACTTCACCGCAACACCTTGGGCGGGAAATAAATT
Source organism: Eriocheir sinensis (assembly GCF_024679095.1). Classification (NCBI taxonomy): domain Eukaryota; kingdom Metazoa; phylum Arthropoda; class Malacostraca; order Decapoda; family Varunidae; genus Eriocheir; species Eriocheir sinensis. The sequence continues at coordinate 107,794 of NW_026111552.1, read as the reverse complement.
GATGAAGTAAAGTGGTAATGTGCTATTAATGTTGCAACGCCACTTTCTGTTCCTCTGTTCCCGTTGCTAAGGCAGAATTATTTACTCCAGATCCTCTTCGTCCTCCTCCTCTTCCTTCTCCTCGTCTTCCTCGTCCTCCTCCTCTTCCTCGTACTCCTCCTCTTCCTTCTCCTCGTCTTCCTCGTCCTCCTCCTCCTACTTCCACTTATCTGTTCTATTTAAAAGCCAACACTGCCACACTTATCGTCTCGGCGGCAGGTGACGTTTTCGGGTAATTAAGCAGTTGGCAGGTACAGGTGTGCAGGAAGTGAAGGCTGAATGCTATTGTGGTGAAAATCTCTGGGGCGTGGCGATGGTGGTGGTGGTGGTGGTGGGTGAAGTTGGGGTTTGGGCCTTCCAATACATGTGAGGATCTGACTTACAACACAACACCTGGACGGAGTAATTATACATTATTGGTGAGATGGGACTGGCGAGGTAGCTATTTTCTGCTTGACAACGATATTAAGTGCTCGTATACGAAGTGAGGAGTTTCTTTCAAAAATAATACACACACACACAAACACACACACACACATCTGAGCTGAGGTTAAACACCCGAGGTGTTTTAAGTGGCAAGGAATTCAGGTATAATAAAATAATGGGGTGGAAGGGTCGGTCCTAATATCACACCTGAATGACTAAGTTTCGACAGGTGAGGCTGTGCTATTAAGGCAACAAACAGGAAAAAGAGATGGAGTTTGACTTAACAACTCACCTATACACAAAATATTCAAGGGGCGGGGTTATGCTCAGTTTGGCAAAACACAAGTAAAATTAAAGTAAAAGTTTTTAGTTGACAACACATCTAAATAAATAATGTTAAACAGATGGGGTTGTGTTCGTCTGAGTAACAAACAGGTAGTATAAGTATGAATTTTTGACATAACAAAATGTCTTTTGAAAAGTTGCACAGGTAAGAGTTGCTTTCTCAAAAACAAAACAAATAAGAGAAAAGGAACATTCTGACAGATGACATCTTTTTTAACAGTAAAGGTTGCAGCTCAACGGAAAAAATAAATAAAACAAACAAACAAAAGATTGTACTACTCTTATAAAGAGTACAGTGTCCGAAAGAGATATCATCTACACCGAATTAGAACTTATTAATATTCTACAGACATTCAAACTCTTCACAGGCTCATTAAGAACGGGTCTCACTCTACATTCAAGTCTCTCTGATCACGCGTGCGCCATTTAGCGACTCATCAGGGCGTTAAGCGGCAAAAAAGCCTCATAAACTACCACCAAACGGCTTGTGAGTTACACTAAACCGGTGTTCCGCGTGTGCCGAGGCCTTGCTGATTCTAATGTTTACGATTATCACATTGTTACTGAGACATGTGGGACGTGCAGGAATAGTGTCACTGCATCGTTACCTCTCAGACTAAACTGGACCATTCTTTGTTGATATCTTGCTTTTTTCTTACTTCGTCGTTTTCATTTTGTCACCACTTTTGGTTCTTGTTCTGAATGTGAGGAGGAATATTGTCACTGCATCATAATATCTCAGATTAAATTGGACCATTCTTTTGTGCCATCTTCACTTCCTTGACTTCGTTCCCCAGGTGTCAGGTGACCTTAGGAAAAGTGATACTTCTTCCTGGAAATGTAACCCAAGATTTTAATTTAATATCGGATCCTTATCATATCAGCCAAAGTAGACAGGGCTGCAACTGGTTCCTTGTTATACTCGACGAGCTATTCCCAGCCTTCTACACCTCCCCTTCTCTTCTCTTCTCTTCTCTTCTTTTCTCTTCTCTTCTCTTCCCTTTCCTTCTTTTCTGTTCCCTTGTTCAGTATATTCAAAGCTCAAACTCAGTGACCGGGTACACACACACACACACACACACACACACACACACACACACACACACACACACCGTGGTGCAACTGGTAGAGCGCTGCGCTGCCAGGCTTTACGGTCCGACAGGGCAGCTGTTCGAGCATGCTCAAGCCGGATTATTTCCGTTGACTAGGAGTGGTTACTGTCCCCCCTTGAGCAAGGGGGATGGGGTGTATGGTGTTTGAGGTCCTGGCAGTGCCCAGAGATCGACGATAAAGCGCACTTGCTCATGTCGGGAGGGTACCTGCTGGCGATTACGAGTCCAACACGTAATCAGGCCGTGGTGAATTACACACACACACACACACACACACACACACACACACACACACACACACACAAACACACCCAAACCCACCCACACACACACACACACACACACACACAAACACATACACACACACAAGCTGTCTAATCCACTTCCAAAAGTTTCTCTTGCACCTCCTCTTCCTCCCCCTCCACCACCACCTCTTCCTTCCTCCTCCTCCTACTCCTCCTCCTCCTCCTCAAGAAATGTATAATCGTTTTACTGCACAAATGCACAGCGAGTGTAAATAAATTCATTCCACTCAAGCCACGAAGGACTGATAATCAAAAACCGTTGTGGATGAATAATTACCAGCAAAAAATCATCGTCGAAAAAAGAAAACTGTATATAAACTGACACACAATTCACAGGATCATACTAATTACATCAATGTCAAGAGAGAGTGCGAAAGGAAAATCAGAAAACAGAAACGCGAATATGAGATGAAAATATCACTCGATACTAAGAAAAATCCCAGGTAATTTTTCAGTTACATAAGAAACGAAAAAAATATTATCGGCCCACCACTATTAAGTGGCAATACGATTAATGATGATAAAGGCATGGCGTCGGTCCTAAATTCAACCTTTAATAGCGTATTTACAAAAGAAAACATGACATCGATTCCAACCCCAAAGAAAAATTTTCAAGGCTCTGAAGACCATAAGCTTGCATTGACCGAAATTGATATCAGCGAAGTGCGTGGGTACCTGCAGAAAATAGATCCAAATAAATCTCCGGGCCCCGACAATTTATCTCCTCGCGTGTTGAGTGAATGTAGTCAACAACTAGAATTACCCATAACATTAATATTCAACAAGTCATTAGCACAGGCCAGTGTGTCTCTCGAGTGGTAAAGGGCAATATTACCCCGATCTTTAAAAATGGAGATAAAAGAACAGCCAGTAGTTATCGTCCCATCAGCCTTACGTCTGTCCTAATTAAACTATTCGAAAAAATAATCAGGGATAAAATGATCACATTCCTTGAAACAAATGATTTGATAACTGATAGTCAGCATGGATTTAGTAGTAATCGGTCTTGCCTTACCAACCTATTAACCTTTTTCAACGATGTTTATACATGTTGGGACGCCCGAAGCCCATATGACGTAATTTACTTAGATTTTCAGAAAGCATTTGATAAAGTTCCTCACGTTAGGCTTATTTCTAAACTGTGTTCCCACGGTATTAACGGCCATCTATGTGCGTGGATTCATGACTGGCTCACCGACAGAGAACAACGTGTAGTTCTTAACGGTGAAGCATCGGATTGGCAACCCGTCACCAGCGGCGTGCCCCAAGGTTCGGTCCTGGGGCCAACACTATTCATAATTTACGTGAACGACTTAAAAACAGATATCCTATCAAAAGTAGCCACATTCGCCGACGACACCATTTTAGGAGGTACGGTAATGAACAGTCAAAGTTGCGAGAATATTTAATCAGACTTAATAAGACTTACCGACTGGAGCGAAAAATGGCAAATGAGTTTTAACGTAGATAAATGTAAAGTAATGCACATAGGTGAAAAAAATCCTAACTTTAAATATCAGATTCAAGGACGTGAGCTCAGCGAAGTAAAACAAGAAAAAGATCTTGGTGTCATTATCAGTAACACTCTTAAAATGAGTGATCAATGTTATGCAGCGAGTAAAAAAGCCAATATGATGTTAGGATTAAGATCAAGAAACTTTGATTATAAATCACCCGAACTTATGAAGAGATTATATTTAGCATTTGTAAGACCACACCTAGAATACGCCGTTCAGTTCTAGTTACCGAACTATATCAAAGATCAAGTTTTGCTAGAAAAGATACAGCGACGAGCAACCAAACAAATTCCAGCGCTCCGAAACTTGCCATATGACGAGCGTTTAAAGCGTTTAGATATGTTTTCCCTAAAAAAAAAATAAAGGGATAAGAGGGGACTTAATTGAAGTGTTCAAAATCCTTAATGGATTCGACAACATTAACCCAGATAGTCTATTTCAGAGAGACACCAACACAATAACACACAGCAACGGTATGAAGTTAAAGGGAAACCGATGTAACGCATTGGTGCGCATAAGTTTTTTTCGATAATAGAGTCGTCGATCACTTGAATAGACTCCCCCCGTCAGTAGTTAGCGCACAGAGTATCAATAGCTTCAAGTCTTCATTGGATAAGTACTTCAGGGATATAAGATTATACCGACCCTTCTTCGCATGTTTTCAGACAGATTGCAGCAAGACCTCAACCTAAATCCAGATTATTCTCCCCCACAACCTAGATTACAAGTAGCATAAGTTAACAATAGAGTAAAGCAACAGTTAATGTCCGCTTGACATATGGAGTGAGGTGTGGGTGCAGTAAGGTGACAAGGTACTGGTGCATCCTTAGTATCGCCGATAAAACAAGGATCAAGCCTCCACCTGTGTCCCTGAAACTACACCTCACCCATCGTGAGTATTAAGGGGGATTCTGGGGCTGCACTGTGTAGGCCACTTGGCCACTCCAGTCTCCCTGTGTTTCTATGTTCTTATGTTCTTATGTAATGAAGCCATTTTCCTCCGCAGCTTAGGTTACCAGTAGTGTAAGGTAGTAATTTCCTCTTATTTCTCTCTTTACTGTCAAATTTCCTTGTCCCTTTCCTCCTTAAAGGTACATGGTGTTCTCTTCTAACTATTTTCTGCCGGCACGTTGCCGGAGGGAGAGGTGGGTGGGTAGGAGCCTTCATCTATTTTGTCTTGTCCTACCACACGTAGACAGACACCCTCGCCATAGACCGATGGGTTTTCTGGTGTCTGTTCTTCCTATATATTCCTATGTATTCCTCCTCCTCCTCCTCCTTCTCTCTCTTCCTGAACCCGAAAGCTGAAGGCATCTCTCTCACGTCTTCCTCTTCTGGAGTTCCCAAACACGTGCTTCCGCGTTTCTTACAAGTTGTGAGATTTACGACTAGATGCCGGACAGAGGTATCAGCCCTTTGTGCCTACCCTTGTCCTCCCTCTTGACCCCTCTTTGCCCATCTTCTTTACCCTCCTTTGCCCACCCTTGCCTACCCACCCTCGCACACCCTTCCCTACCGTCTGTATCCACCTTTACCCTCCCTAGCCCATCCTTGTCAACCATTGCCCCCCTTCCCCCGTATCCTCCGAAGTTCCTCAAGGGATGTCCATAGATCCTCACACGAGTTAGTCTCAGCAGAAGTGTCTCGTTCGGTTCTAAATTTTCTGCAAGTTTTTTTTAAGGGCTTCCAGATTTTTTTTCTTTGTATTCTGCCGCAGTAAATTTCAAACTCTTGTCTCTCCAAACATGTTCTTAAATCTTTACAACACAGAGTCGGAGAGAGCAAAACTACCCTTCTCTCTCCCTCCCCTCCCGTCCCCTTCCCTATCCTTTCCTACTCTGCCTTTCCCTACCCTCCTTTCCCCTCCCCTTCCCTCCTCTCCCCCCACCGCCGGTCCGCCTTGTTCTTTTCCCAATCTCGTTGTAAGTTCGTAAATATTTCATGAGTTTACCGCCATTTGTCGAGCCGAAAAACACCCCTGCGTCCTCAGGCTGTAAATTCGCTTCGTCGCGCTGGTAATTGATGCTTTCCTGGTGTTGTTGGTTTATGTTCCTTTAATAGCTGATGTAAAGAGAGCGCACACACACACACACACACACACACACACACACACAACACTCCCCGGCGGCTCGCCAGGCCCTCGAGGCGGCGCTGAGTGGCCCTCGCTGTGATGCAAGTCCTGAAGAGGCGGCGTCGGGCGGGGTAATGGCGGGCCCCGAGCGTCTAATGGGTGCACACGCTCCTTACGACCTTGATTTGCCTGCTGACGGAACAGTAACGACTGACGCGAGTGAGGCTTCATTAAGTTATCTTGACCCTCACCCTCACCGCGCGCCGTAAGAGGGCAAGGGCTTGGCATGGCTGGCGTGTCGGTCTTTCCTTTTGGTGCGGCCTGAGCGTGTTGCCCTCAAGCCTGTGCCGCGGAGAAGAGGTGAAGAGGACGAGGACGAGGAGGTGGAGGAGGACGGGTTGGCTCTTGTTCTCTCTCTCGACGTGTATAATTTGTCGCCCTCAAGAGTTGTAACGCAAGGAGGTGAAGAGGCCGCGTCCAGAATGACGTGGGTTCGCTCCCCGCCCGGTGCCACAAGCTGGGATTTATCAGTAACCGTCGCGTGGCCTAAGACTACCCACATGCTGTCCAGAAGACCATATATCAATCCGGACTCTAGATTCTAGGATCAAAGATGAGCTCCGGGGGGGCAGCATGAGCCAATGCAAGATGGCGCCACTATAAACACTTGTCTGCGCCACGACGGGCTGGGACCGACCATCAGGCCCCATCAAAAAATCCTAGCTGCGCCATAAGCGAATACGTAAAAAAAAAAAAAAAGGTCAGTTAAAGAGGAGGAAGCAGGGAAAAGAAAACAGGTAACAGGAACATACTATGGAGGTACGTTGAGTCCTTTCAGGTAACTATGACACCAGGCCAGGTAAATGAGATGTAAGACAGGCAAGGCAACGAAAACTCAATGAAAAGGGCAGGTAACAAGACAGGTGAAGGAGACAGGTAGGGCAGCGACGTAGGGTAAATAATCAGACAGGTGAGGCAGGAAAGACGGGAAGGAGACAGGTAAGGCAGCTAGAAACGGGCAGGTAATGGGACAGTAGCCCACCGCTGGAAAGGCACACTCCCCACTCTGCTAACACTGTAATGGACACATAAGACTGCCCAGTGTATGTGTATATATATATATATATATATATATATATATATATATATATATATATATATATATATATATATATATATATTTTTTTTTTTTTTTTTTTTAAACATTTATGCCCTTAGAACAGGCAGCACACGGCAGTGCACCTTTGGGCGTGTAAACACACCTGTATGTTTAAATGAAAAAGGCGAATTAGATAGGTAGGGAAGAGAAAAGGAAAAACAATGAGGCAGGAAAGGAGACAGGTGAGGGAATTCGAAAAGGGCAGGTGAATGAGGCAGGTGAATGACAAGTGGGTAAATGAGACACGTTGGCCAGGTACGAAAAGGCAGGTGAATGAGGCAGGTGAATGACAAGTAGGTAAATGAAACAAGTTGAGCAGTTAAGAAAAGGCAGGTGAATGAGGCAGGTGAATGACAAGTAGGTAAATGAGACACGTTGAGCAGGTAAGAAAAGGCAGGTGAATGAGGCAGGTGAATGACAAGTAGGTAAATGAGACACGTTGAGCAGGTAAGAAAAGGGCAGGTAAATGAGACAGGTGAATGACAAGTAGGTAAATGAGACACGTTGGGCAGGTAAGAAAAGGCAGGTGAATGAGGCAGGTGAATGACAAGTAGGTAAATGAGACACGTTGGGCAGGTAAGAAAAGGCAGGTGAATGAGGCAGGTGAATGACAAGTAGGTAAATGAGACACGTTGGGCACGTAAGAAAAGGCAGGTAAATGAGGCAGGTGAATCACAAGTAGGTAAATGAGACACGTTGGCCAGGTAAGAAAAGGCAGGTAAATGAGACAGGTGAACCACAGTAGGCAAGTAACGCCTCGGCCAGCGGCGCCGCGGCTCCCACGCCTCAACACTAACTGGCCGCCCAACGTTCCCGCGGCAGGCGCCGCCCAGTGACTCCTTGCCGAGCTGTCCCGCCAGTCTGGACGAGGCTGGGCGGCGAGGAGTTTTAAAATTCTATGCTGACAGCAAGAAAAAAAAGTTGAAGGACTGCGCGCTTAACTCTGCATAACTATATGCTCTCTTTTGCGTCTTTTTCGTGCCTTTTGTATTTCATTAATTTATATTTGTTTTTATTAATCTGTGTTTGTATGTATTTTCTGTATATCTGCATCTTTTTCGGTGACAGTACAAAAAGTTGAAGGACTAAGTGCTCAACTCTGCAAACATCTTTTCTCTCCACTCTTCTCGTACCTTCTGTTTCTTTTTCATCTATATTATTTTATTTTTCATATTTGTTTTGTTTTTTTCTCTATCTCTGCATTTTCTTTGGTGACTAAAAAGACCGAGCGCTCGTCTGCATGGCTGCCTCTTTTCCTTTACTTCTTTTCGTGATATCTGAACTTTACTTAGTTTTCGTCTCGGGCGGGTCGTCATGCGTATAACTGATTTTAGGACAAACAAAGTAACAAGAGTGGCGACTCCACAGATTTGTATGTCAATATTTTTGTTTAATTTCTTTACCCTTGATCTGTCTCCTTTACTGTAACACGAAAGTACCGAGTCGTGTTCTGTTGGCGCATCTATGATTACATTACCACCTTATCAACCAATATCAATTACTCCACCAGTTTTTAGGTACATTCTGCAGTACAGCCGCACCTACTCTTATCATTTACTCTTATCTATCAATCTACTCGTATCTACTAACCATTATCATCTACTCCTCTTCCTCTTAGTCAGTCCTGCAATAGTACATGTTCTTCCCACCATTGCCTTCCCACCTTATTTAGCATTCATCACATATTCTTTCAGCCTTTCCATATCATATCATATATCATATATCACATTTCAAGCTCTCCCTCGCCGGCCACTTGACGTCGTGTCGCGTCCGTCAAGGCGCAGTACAGCCACAAGAATACTCCAGCGGCCGTGCCAGTAACACCCAGGTAGAGGCGACACCTGGAGGCACGTGTACAGGTGTGTGTGTTTGTGTGTGTGTGTGTGTGTGTGTGTGTGTGTGTGTGTGTGTGTGCCGACAAGGGGCTGCACGCGGCGCCCCGGCACCCTCACAAGGCAATGCTCTGCTGGAATATGTATTTGTTCGAGCAAAGTGGGCGCGGCTTTGTGATTATGCATATTCCTCTCGCTGTCTTATTGTGTTGGGGAACGAGGCGCCGAACACATCATCTAACACAAAGCGGGGGAAAAAAAAGGAAAGGAAATACTACCAACACAGCGTCGATATAAGAGATAAAGAAAAGACGAAACTGGCGCTGAAAACAAATGCAAGTTGAATAAGGAAAGGAGTTAAAATGAAGACATACATCTGAACATGATGATAATGAAAATAGATAGACTGAAGAAAACACAGACAAAAAGAGGTGCAGAATGTAATAAAGAAAAATGGAGATGAAAAATAATCACATAAATAAAAGTAACTGAACGATGCCGTTGCGTAAAGAAAAGAGAAAAAGATGAAAGATGAAAACACTCACATAGATTTTACTGCAGAATGATGTTGGTGTGTAAATAAAACGGTTATGATGAAAAACAAAGGAGGGGACATAACAAAAAAAAAAACATAAAAAGGTAGAGGAAGATGCTGCCGCGTGGATATATAGAAAATAAAGCGAAAACAAATTAATAAAAACATTTCAGACTGATGCTGGCAAAGGAAAAAGGTAAAGGAGGAAATGAATAAAATAAAGATGAATATGACCAAAGACAAAAATTGAGTGAAAGATGCCGGCGTGTTGATGTAAAGAAAAATAACACACTGAAACAAAAAAGAATGACGCTGGGCACATTGATAAGAAGAAAAAAAAACGTCAAGGAAGCGAACACAAAGCAAGGAGGAAGTGGAGTAAAGAAAAACAAACAAACATGGAAGGAATCGAAACGTTCCAGAAGTTGAAAGAAAAAAACAAACGTAAAAACACCAAAAAGCTAAAATCATATATAAGAGGATAGAAAAGAGAGAAAAAAATATAAAACAAACACAAAGAATGATCCCAAACGAAATTAAACATAAAAAAAGTAAAGAAAGGCAAGCAAAAGATAAATCACATGAAAATTTTCTATTATCATAAAAAAAGAGCGAAATGATGTGCCTCAAGAAATACAACAAAGGAAAAGAAAAATAGGAACAACAACTTTGTGAAAGCTAAAGCACACGCGAGGAAATAAAATATAATGAAACCCTTACACACACACACACACACACACACACACACACACACACACACACACACACACACACACACACACACACACACACACTCACAAACACACACACATCACACACATTTAATCATCTATCCATACACATACCTACACACTCGTATATCTTCTTACATGCATATCCCATTCCCCCCAACACACCCCTACACCACCCCATTCCCGTCCCTCGCCACACAACCCTCCTGCCCCTCCCTCTCCCCACACCAATAAAACAATCCACACCTACACGAGAAAGAAGATGCAACACCCAAGTAGTGTGCCATCAATATAAATCACGCCGCGTGCAAGATGACAGACACAGGCGGGGAAGGCAGCGAGAAAACAGGCGCCTGAGTGTGATGGTGTGCGGGGCGGCGGCGGCGGGTCGAGGGAGTAGCTGGTAATTATAAATGAGGAGTTACGAGTGAGGCGAGGCAGGTGAGGAGGGAAGGTGTGGCAAGGTGTGGAAAGCAAAGGAATGGAGATGTGAATAACAGTTTGGAGTGATGAAGAACGGCACAGGTAGTTTGTGAAGACGTATATACCCTCCTCCTCCTCCTCCTCGTCGTCGTTTTCCTCTTCCTCTTCCTACTCATTCTCGTCCTCTTAATCTGCTTCCTCCTGCTCGTCCTCCTCGTCCTTATCCTCTTCCTCTTCCTCTTCTTCGTCCTTTTCCCCTTCTTTCTCTTTCTTGACCTCTTCTAGCTTGTCCTCCTCCTCCTCCTTCTCCTCCTCCTCCTCCTCCTCCTCTTCCTCATCCTCATAATCACCTTCCTCTTTCTCATTCTCTTCCTCTTTATTTCCCCCCCCCCTTTTCCTCCTCCCCTCCTCCTTCTCCTCCTCTTTCTCATCCTCATAATCATCTTCCTCTTTCTCATTCTCTTCCTCTTTATTTTTCCTTCCCCTCTTCTTCCTCCCCTCCTCCCCCTCCTCCTCCTCCTCCTTCTACTACTACTACTACTACTACTACTACTACTACTACTACTACTACTAATAATAATAATAATAATAATAATAATAATAATAATAATAATAATAATAATAATAATAATAATAATAATAATAATGCCGACCATCAGGACCCACCGGGAAGATGCCTACCGGCGCAATAGGTAGCAACGTAAAAGAAAAAAAGAAGAAAAAAAAAACTACTACTACGTTCTGCTACTTAATTTTACTTTACGAGTCAAGGCATATGAAAGGGGAAGATGATAGGGTTGTGAAGACGGATGGACAATTTTACAAAAACAACAACAAAGAAAACTAACACAACAGTAGCAACCACTACTACTAATACTATTTCTTCGAGTCATAAAGATGAATATGTAATGTTATGGCGTCCTGTATCCCTTAGTGTACAGTCAGACAAACAGAAAGGCAGATAAATAGAGAGGGAGAATTGAGCACAGAAATATAGGAGAGAAGGGAATAGGGAAGGAAGTCAGCAAGAGATAAAAAGTAGCAAATGGATGAAAAGGAAATGTTATGTTGAAAGGGTGAAGTGGGAAGTGAAAACAATAGGTAGGTAAAAAAAATATAGAGATAGATAGATAGATACATACATACATACATACATACATACATACATACACAGAGGAAGAGAAGGGAATAAGGGAAAACGCCAAAGCGAACCTAACATGCGCGGGGTGTTCTTCATTGTAGGAGAAAGAATTGAATGAAAAATGCTGCAGACATGAGAGAGAGAGAGAGAGAGAGAGAGAGAGAGAGAGAGAGAGAGAGAGAGAGAGAGAGAGAGAGAGAGAGAGAGAGAGAGAGAGAGAGAGAGAGAGAGAGAGAGAGAGAGAGAGAGAGAGAGAGAGAGAGAGAGAGAGAGAGAGAGAGAATATAACAGAATATAATAGAATTGAATTTATTTCCATTATTACAATGGTTATTCTTGACACATATCTTATAATCAATTAGAGTTATAACAAAAGTCCCATACAATATGGCCAATGAAGTTTAGCCAGACGTGTTAATAACTAAATTTAGGCACAGAGAGCTAATAAGTATTAGACCATAAAGCAACACTGCTGAGTCAAAATAAAACCAAGATAAAGATTTAACAGGGCGAGGCCTATCACAGTCAGATGTAAAATTAATAAAATCATATATGAGACCAAAAACAAAAAAAAAAATTAAGAAAAGTTAGATAAGCTACTGGGAAACTGCCTATTAAGTAAAAATTCTTTGAGACGTGATTTGAAAGTGAACTGGGAGGGGGCGTGTTGCACAACAGGAGGCAGGTTATTCCAAAGTGAGGGAGCACTCGGTTGGAAAGACCTGGTGGCGAGGCAAGTGTTACACCGGGGTTCAGTCTGCCTGGTGTTTACATGGTGACTGCGACTGTCACTAACACGAGCTAATGGGAACAACCAATCAGGGAGGTCATGGTTGATTATGCTATATGTGAGTGTTATAATCTCATACACATACTGCTGATTTATTTTCAGCCATTTCAGTTCCCTAAGGAAAGGAGTGATATGGTCACTTTTTGCAGCTCTTCCGAGAGCCACTTTGGCTGCAAAATTTTGTATTTTTTGAACACGTTCTATTTGGGTGATGTTGGCTGCTCCCCAGATGCTTATTCCATAGTTAATGATACTCATAATTAATGATTGTACCACATTTATACTTGTTGATTTATTAAAAGTATATTTTATTATACTAATAAACATAATGATTCCATGTGCTTTTTTAATTAATTATGTGATATGTGTATCGATCGATAGATGGTTATCAAAATATAAGCCCAAGTTCTTCACTGATGTACTGGGGGTAATAACACTGCCGTCCACCATCAGGTGGGTATTGGGAGGAATCAGTGATAAAAGCCGTCTGGATCCAATAAAGATACAGTTTTTTTTGTTTTTTTTTGGCATTGAGCATTAAAGTATGTCTTAGCTAATTTAAGAGTGTCTTCAGCTTTTTGTAAAAGGTCCTTTAAATTATCAATATTACTTGAAAGAATGATTTGGGTGTCGTCTGCGTATTGAATGACGTCACAGTTTAGGAGGAATGAAGCAAGGTCATTCACATAAATATTAAAGAGAATAGGACCAAGAACAGACCCATGAGGTAGGTGGGGGGGAGAGAGAGAGAGAGAGAGAGAGAGAGAGAGAGAGAGTGTTCCCTTTCCTTCATTGTTACGAATGGACTGAGGAGAGCGAGAGAAGGGCGGCGGAATGAAGGAAAGTTTGGATGTAGAGAATAATAAATGCGAAGGGAGAAAGGCAGAGTACGTAATAATGGAGATAAAGAGAGAAGAAAATAACGAAAATGAAAAAAATGGCAGAATCCGGATTAAATGAAAATGAAATTTCGCAAAAAGGTAAAAAAAAAAGGATAAATGAGACATGAATTGAGAAGAAAATGATGGAACTGAAAATTATAGCTGTACGATTTTTGAACTAAATGAACATGGAATTTAAAAAGAAGGTAAAAGAGTGGGGAAATAATTAAGAACTATAAAAGCAAAAAGAAAAAAAAGAAAAAAAAAGAAAAGGATATGAGAAACAGACGCAAGTGTGAGAAAACGACACACACATACAAAAAAAAAAAAAAAAACAGACGACTAAAGAAAGGTGCAAATAAGCTTCAAAAAGATGAAACATTTGACAGAAAGAGACGGGCAAGAGAGGAAAGTATGAAAGCAGCGAAATAATCCATATAAAAGGAGAATCAATTTGTGGATGTGAAAAAACAAAAGAAAATGAATAACTAAACAAAATGGCGCCACTATAAACACTTGCCTGCACCACAAACGGGATGGGACCGACCAGCAGGCCCCATTAAGATAGCCTACCGGTACAACAGGCCGAACTTTTAAAAATAGATAAATTTCTCAAATATTTTTTTACAATTAATAAACAAATATACAAATATGTAATGAAGATAGTGAAGTGATAAGAAGAAAATTAGAAACGAAATCTAAAAGAAAGAAAATAGGGAAGACGTAAATGGAGATAAATTCGAACAATACGCGATGAAGGATAACACGGTAATAAAATAATAAAGCTAACGAAGTGGAAATAAAAGAAGAGGAGTGGAGAGTAACTGGAAAGGCATGTAAAGAAAAAAAATGAAGGAGGGAGAGGAAAGTGACAGCACTGGGCAATGAGAGACAGAAGGAATGTGAAAGTGGAAAAGAAATGACATGACGGAACTCGAGCAAAAAAAATAAAAAATAAAAATAAAGGAAAGGAGAAAATGGCGCAAGGGACATAATATGACTCGAAATGGAAATGAAAGTCAAAGAACTCGAAACTAAAAGGTTACAAAGTGGAAAAGGAAAAAAAATGAGAGGCCTGGAGAGAGAGAGAGAGAGAGAGAGAGAGAGAGAGAGAGAGAGAGAGAGAGAGAGAGAGAGAGAGAGAGAGAGAGAGAGAGAGAGAGAGAGGAGAGAAAATGATAATTGGGAACGCAGATGACATACAATGAAATATAAGAACCATCCTCCCACACACACTAACATGGAGTTAATGCGGGAAGGAAGAAAATAATACACAATAAGAAATGGAGCAAAATAGAAAAATAGAAAGTGAACAATGTGGAAATCATATGAAATAAAAAAAATAAGATAAAGACAAGAAAACGACAATGAAAATGAAACAGTACGAAATTATACACTATAGGATCATAAAGTTAGAAGGGTAACAAAGTGAAAAAAAAAATTGAAAGGAAAATAGAAAACGAAAACACTTAGAGAGTAAATGTTGAAAGAGAATGGACAATGTAAACACGAAATAGAAGACTGAAGGAACATGGAATTAGAAAACCAACGAAGTGGAAAGCTACGAAGAAAACTGGGGACGAACTTGAAGAAAAATTAAAAGAAGTTAAAAAGAACAACAACAACAAAAATTAAGGAAATAAATAAATAAATAACAAACAACTGAGGAGTAAAGGAACATGAAATTAGAAAACTAACGAATGTAAAGGTAAGAAGAGAAGAAAGCTGGAGAATTTCAAGAAGGAAACTAAGATAAAAAAGAATGGAAAAAAAAATTTATGAAAAAAATAGAACATAATGATGCAAAATAGAAGA
Source organism: Eriocheir sinensis (assembly GCF_024679095.1). Classification (NCBI taxonomy): domain Eukaryota; kingdom Metazoa; phylum Arthropoda; class Malacostraca; order Decapoda; family Varunidae; genus Eriocheir; species Eriocheir sinensis. The sequence goes on along the minus strand of NW_026111552.1, from coordinate 92,672 downwards.
GCAGACGGACAAATTCAAAAAGCTAATTAGGTGGAAAGTTGGAACATGACATTGAAGAGAAAATAAAGGAAACAAAACTTTAGAAAAAAAATCAGTTACGAAATAAAAAAACAAACGAAATATGACTAGAAAAAAAAAATTAAAGACCAAACATTGTCGAATACAGGAGATGTAACTGGAGAAAAAAAATTGAAGAAAAAATAGAAAACAAAAGTAAAAAGAAACGATTTGAGATTCACATTTTTACCTGCGTCCTTGTCTCCTGGTTAGTGGCCGACCCCAAGCCCTTACCTGGAGGGAAAAAGAAAAAAATACCAGTACTCGACTTGTCCAGGTAAAGGAAAAACAAAAGGTTTGGAAAAATACTTTATCACATATATGAAATAGCAATTCAGGAAACAAGCCAAAGCAAATCACGAAACAAAGCAAAATAAAGCAGACCTAACATGATGAAAACCTCGTTAGCCTGAACGTTTAGTGAGTATCACCATAAATATAATATGGATAATAAATATATAATAATAAAAAATAGTCAGGAAATGAAAAAAAAAGAAATATAAGTAGGAAGACAAAAAAACTATACAAAAAACGAATAACAAGGAAGAATGATATATGATAAAAAAAATCTAGAAATGAGAAAAAAAAGAAAAATAAATCATTATATAAACCTTACGAAGATAACACCAAAAAAAAAAGTAGTAAAAATGTAAACAATATATCAATGAATAATAGGAGACAACAGAAGGAAAGTGACGACTGAATAAGAAGAAAAAAAAGTAAGGCAAAATAAACAACATAAGAAAGGATACAAAGAAAAAATGAAAGAATGACAACTATAAATACCAGGGAATAAAACAGATTTATGATATAAGAAAAAAAAGGACAGAGTAAAAAAATAACATAACGAGAGGATAATGAAGAACATGGCCATTAAGCTATAAGAACATAAGAACATAGAAAAACTGCAAGAGGCCGAGTGGCCTACACAGGGCAGCTCCAGAATCCCCCCCACAACTCACGATGGGTAAGGTGTAGTTTCAGGGATTACAGGAAGAGGCTTGATCCTCGTTTACCTTCGGTACGGGCGTACGCTCCAGTACCCTGTCTCCTTGCTGCACCCACACCTCACTGCCACCTGTCATCCTCGTCCATGTAGTTATCCAGTCTACTCTTAAAACAAGCTATCGTCCCTGCACTAACTATGTGATTGCTATTCCATTCCCCCACCACCCTATTACTAAACCAATGCTTGCCTATATCTCTCCTAAATCTATACTTTTCTAATTTGAATCCATTACTGCGTGTGCTATCCTGCTGGATAATTCTCAATATTTTACTTATATCGCCTTTGTTGTAACCCTTGACCCATTTGAATACTTCTATCAGATCTCCCCGCACTCTTCGTCTTTCTAGTGAACGTAAGTTTAGATGTTTCAGCCTATTTTGATATGGGAGGTTCCTCAGCCCCTGAATCATCTTGGTCAACCTCCTCTGAACTGATTCTAGCAAGTTGATGTCCATTCTGTAGTGTGGGCACCAAAACTGGACAGCATAATCTAAGTGTGGCCTAACTAACGCTAAATAGAGTCTGAGGATGACCTCTACACTCCTGTTGGTTACCGTCCTATTAATAAAGCCTAATACCCTGTTAGCCCTATTCCTTGCATTAATACATTGCTTCCTTAGTTTTAGGTCAGAGTTCACTAACACTCCCAAATCCCTTTCACACTCTGATCTTCCTATCGCTGTGGAGTCTAAACTATACCCGTGTAATGGGTTGCGTGTTCCTACACTAAGTATGCTACACTTGGTGATGTTAAAATTCATCCGCCATTTTTCTGACCAAGCTGACAGTTTGTTGAGATCCTCCTGCAGTGCTCTAGCATCCTCCCCTGTCCTAATAGTGCGTCCTATTTTGGTGTCATCTTCAAATTTACCTATGTCACTAGTTATCCCATTGTCTATATCATTGATGTAGATAATGAATATAAGCGGGCCTGTTAACCTTTCTCGTTAGCTGTTTTTTTTTTTTTTTTTCAAGGCGCGAACTGTTATCTCACGTCAGGTCCAGTGTACCGTTGCCTGCTTTTTCCAGTTGATTGAAGTGGTTGAGATAACACAATAGCCTTTACTTAAGTGAGGTGTATTATGTGATGGCCGACCGGAGCCGTTAAGTTCACGATGAGTTCACTTAATTTACTCTCTCTCTCTCTCTCTCTCTCTCTCTCTCTCTCTCTCTCTCTCTCTCTCTCTCTCTCTCTCTCTCTGGTAGATTTAAACAGTTTGGTTTGGGCGTTTAACTATATTAACAGTCTTACAGAATAGTTACAGGTTTTGTGGAGGAGTCGTACGCACACCCACGAGCAGTGATCTGCTCTCGCCCGCCGCCCGCTAGTATCTGCCGGCTTCTCGCGGCTGCAGGAGCGAGTCCAGTGCCCAAGCTTGTCAACTCAGCACCGTTCCCACGGCAAGGAGCACCTCCTAAGCACAACGTAGCGCCTACGTGTTATCAAACATCCTGGCGCAGCTGTGCCATAGCGTTGCGATACATTCACACATTCACATGTTCATTATAATATACACACCCACTGGTAATATTACCCCATTCGGATTTTTTACCGTTAAGGTAACCCTCTGTTTCCTGTCGCTAATCCACGCCTTAATCCAATCAAATACCTTCCCTCTTATCCCATGAGCCCTGACTTTACTCAACAGTCTCTGGTGAGGTACCTTATCGAAGGCCTTACTAAAATCAAGATAAACTACCTCATAGCTCTCATCATTGGCAGCTGCCTCGTATACTCTATTGTAAAAGGATAAAAGATTAGTGAGGCACGACTTACCTTTAATAAACCCATGCTGTGAGTCGTGAATTAAATTATGTCTGTCAATATGGTCCCTAATACTTGCAGTTATTATTGACTCAATCATTTTACCTATAACTGACGTCAAATTAATCGGCCTATTGTTTTCCATAGAAGATTTGTCACCCTTCTTAAATATTGGAATAACGTGTGCCTGCCTCCATGAAACAGGCACCACCCCTGTATCTAGCGAATGTAGAAAAAAATGGCACCGGAAAAAATGGCACAGGAATAAATGGCACCAGAAAAAATGGCGCAGGGAAAAATGGCACAGGAAAGTATGGCACATTTTTCAGCATAAGAAAAAATGGCACACAGAAATATCTGCTTGTTATGGCATGATTTTCAGTAATTACAGGTTTCGAATATGTCGCCATCATCCTCTTCTTCTCCTTTCCATCTTCTTCTTTTTCTTCTTCTTCCCATTTTATCATTTTCTTCTTTTTCTTTCCATAGATATATTGATAGATAGATAGATAGATAGATATAAAGATAAAGACAGACAGACTAGCAAACAAAGATAGGGAAAACAGTTTTGTTTTTCCTAACCCACGCACACACACACATTTATGTATCATTAAATCATACATCATGAAAATCATAAAAAAAAGTTATGGCATGATTTTCAGTAACACTAACGAACGCAAGTCTTAAGCCTAGGCCACACGGCACGGAGACATGTTTTGAGGCATGTTCGCAACATTGCTTCCGCCATGTTCGGATTCATGTTCAACGTGTCTCGTTTGGACGTTCAAACCCCCGAACATGTTTCGAGACATATCGACAGCTTACTGCCAGCTGTGCCGTCGTGTGGACCGTCATAATGTTCTTGGCGCAAGCTGTGAGGTATTAGATAAGTGGACTTTAGTGGGCTCTTTGGGACACTGCTACGTACTGCCCAACTTAGTTTCGCCATGGAAATTATCGAAAGCAATAAGGGAGGTCCTAAACTGTGTTACAGTGGGTACATATATACCAAGCAGTGGTCGAGAGCTAACACGATTCGTTGGAGGTGCGTCAAGCGAACACTATCATATAAAGGTGCATTAATAGCTTCTCTTGAAAAATGAAAATGCAATACTTGTAATGGAATAAAGCTGAAAAATGCCCTTTGGATGATCTTTGCTTCCCTGGCAATTCTAATCTCATAACTACGTTTTGCCATACGCGTGTTCTTTTTTACTGTTCTAGCTATCGTTGTAACTATCCCTTAGGTGAGTTTCCCCCCTTTTGATTCTAGCATATAGTCCTCTTTTCCTTCCTATTTCAGTTTTTAGCCTTTCTGTCATCCATCGCGGGTAAATACCTGTTGACCTGACTTCCCTGTGAGGTATAAACTGTTTCTGTCCTAGTTTAATCTCCCTGACCAGACTATTGTACTCACCCTCCAAGCTACTGACCTGACTAGTGACCTCATCAGAGATTACCGCCCCTCCCTGCTCTGGGTCCTGACCTACTTCTGATCTCACTCCCCTAAGCCTCCGCAGCTGCTTTCTTAACCCCACGTAGTCCGCCTTCCTGAAGTCAGGTATTAATGTATTGTTACTGCTGACTCTATCCTCCCATTTGATATTAAATCTAATTTCCTTATGACTACTGTTACCTGATGAATCCCCAACCTCAATGTTGCTTTGTCCTCTCTATTAGTTAACAATAAATCCAAAATATTTTCTTCCCTCGTTGGTGTTCTAATTAACTGTTTCAGGAAACTATACTGTATCACATCTAACAAATCCTGTACCTCTTGGTCACCGGATAAAGGATCCCACTCTATGTTCCTATAATTGAAATTCCCAATTACACAAACATTTCTATATCTTGACGCCCTACTAATTTCCTATAAAAGGGATTGGCTACTGTCCCTGGTAAGGTTGGGCAGTCTGTAAAATACTCCGATGACAAGCTTCTCCTTTCTACCAATTGTTTCTACCCAGAGGGTTTCTGTATTGCTAACTACCTTGATTGAGTTGTTAATGACACATTTAAGATTGTCCCTGACGAAGAGTGCGACCCCACCCCCCTTCCTGTCTATTCGATCCTATTGTAATAACTTATAGCCTTCAATCTCTAATTCTGGGAGAAAGTGTCTGTCTGCAGTGTTTATCCATGACTCTGTGATCGCTATCATATCAAATTTCTCTACGCACGCCTTTCCCCTCAATAAATATATCTTATTCCTAATACTTCTACTGTTTGTATAGTACACATTTAGACCTACCCCTTGCTTTACCCTGCAGCTGCTATTATAATTACTACATTTAGTGTTCCCACTTGGTGTTGCCAATCATCTTAGGCCCCTTCTTACTTACCCTAAAAAACCCTGCAGGACCCCCAATCCACGTTCAAGGGCATCAGACAAAATCTGTACCCCCTCCCATGAAAGGTGAACCCCGCCCCTCTGGTATAGGTGGTTTTTGCCAAAGAAATGGTCCCAGGTGTCGACAAATGTCCATCCATTGGCTTTGCAATAATCTGCCAACCTGTAGTTTAATGCAATAGCCCTGGACAGCCAAATGCCATCAACCCGCCGCCTTGGCAGAACCCCACACACCACAGGAGCCCCGCCCTTTGACGTAACTCTTCTAAGAGCCTCACTGTAGCGACGCAGAAGCTGTTCGCTACCTAACCTGCCTATGTCGTTCCCTCCCACGCTCAGGCAGACGATGGGTTTGACTCCCTCGCCTGACATGCACGACTCTACCCTGTCGCTGACATCCCTAATCCCCGCCCCTGGAAAACACACCCTTGTCCTTCGTTTCCTATCTTTAGCACAGAAGATCTTATCTGACAACCTGACCTTGCTATCCCCAACAACCAAAATGTTACCTCTGGGCAGGGATTTGCCAACTGCCCTCCTCTCCTTCACCTCCTGCTCCTCCAATCCTTCCTCCTCCCTCGACTCAGAGAGAGCCTGGAAGGAGTTGCTGCACTCCACACCCACAGGATTGATCCTCTTCAACCTCAAGCGGTTGCCATGGCTCCGGACTACCTGCCAGTCCCCATCTTGTGGCGGTGTACTATGAACACCACCTGTCTGAGGACCTGATGAACGAAGGATTCGACTTTCCTTCCTCAAGGCCTTCCCAGTCCTCTCCAACTCTTCTATTCTCTCCAATAAAGAATTCACCAACTCAACTGTACCCCTACCGGTCCCGCCTCCTCCCCACACTGCACCACTGTAACTCATCCCACAAGACATGGTCAACCCAAGAGCTAGCCAGAGCACGTCCTATCCCCTTGAAGGAATCAAGAAAATAATGAAATACCGAAGGAAAGTAAAATTTAGAAAAGAAAGTGAACAATAAGCTAAAGGAGAAACCAGGGAAATAATGAAACAGAAAGTCCCCGAGTAAGACAAAGTTACAAGAGGAAGATAAAGGCAAGGAGAAAGTTGAAACGGAAGGGAAAAAAGGGAAAAGGAAAGAAACAACTTAAGGTCTTCAGGCCTCCGGTTCTCCACTGCCGTCACCACTCACCAGATCACATCACCACCACGGAGCCGTGTACTACACAGTGAACAGTGCAAGGATATTGCGTAGTGCTACAAAGTGTGCGACAGCAGCAGGGTCATCGTGACGAGACCCGTCTCCCCAGCCCCCTCATAGCTGCACCCCTACACAATAGACCACCACCGAGACGTGACGGCTAAGTGTATAGTGACTCTGGATAGAGTAATGTACAATGTGTAGTGTCTTAGTAGTGCAGTGATTCAGTGCAAGACTATTAAGTATTAGAAGGTGTGCGCCTGGCAGCGGAGTTACCGTGACGAGACCTGTCTCCGTGACCCTCCCTCGTGGCTGCACCGCTGCACCCCTCTACCCGGAAAGGGGATTTCCCTAGGGATCCACCCCGCAGCTGCACCGCATTCCGGAAGAGATTAACCGCGGTGCCGAGCCTTACCCCGGCCTTCTCCGACCTGACTGCACCTGCGTCTCCCGACACTGCATAACTCTCCTTGCCTCTCCCTCCCCCCCCCACACTCCCTCCCTCATGCCTGCCTCCGCTCACCCACTCATCGCCAGGCGAGACCTGCCTGGTTACCTTCCGCAGAAGTTGTGTGCCGTCTGCGGAACGGCTGCCTCGAAAACTGCCAACACCGGCTGTGAAGAAAAAGCTCCCCTAATCTGTGTCACATCACTTGTCTGGGCGACACAACAACCTACAGGTGTGCCGACACAGAGCAGCTGCGAGTGCAGGTCAACATTCCAGACCCAGTGACCTTCGTCAGCGAGAAGACAGACACACCCTCCTCGCTACTCGAAAATGAACAGGAACATCTCGCCTCCCGCACAAGTGAAGAGGAAAGTTACTGGGAGGGCCTGGAAAGAGGAGAACTAATCTCCCTGATTGAGAAGCTCACGGAGGAAGCTTCTAGAACAAATGTTATCCTGAAGTTCCTCCAACAAGACGGGGACCTGATAATAGAAAATAGGGAGCTGTTTGCTTCAGCCCTCAGACTCGCTGACAGACTTGCTGCCTTAAAGTAGCGCGAGGCAAAAATAGCCACACATACGCAAGCTGTCAGTGCCCTTTCAGACACCATCGACGGACACTGGGAGGAGGTCTGTCAGGGCTCTGAGCATTTGCGGAATTGGTGGAGCTCAGGGAAGCCGCGAAAGCTCCGATACACCACCAGGCCCGCCACCCCTCCCTCCCACGCCCCACCTGACCCTGCTCACACCAGCACCTCGGTGACCAACCCTCAGCATACACCCACACCCGTCTCAACAACTACCCCTCCTGGCGTCACCTCTGTCTCCAACTACCCGGAAAACACCACAACCACCGACGCCACCACCGCCACCACCACCACCAACGCCAGCCCAGCCACCACCACCATCGCCGCCCTCACATCCACCACCACCACCCCCACCTCCGCCACTGTTCTGAACACCCCCCCACCCCCCGCCACCGCCCCTAACATCCTCCCACCCCCCGCCACCACCACAACCACTGAACTACCTACTCAGATACCACCGCCGCCACCATCACAACCACTGAACCCTTACCGCTACTACCTACTCAGCCACCACCGCCGCCACCACCACAACCACTGAAACCGCCGCCGCTAATACAATTACCTCTAACAGCCCAACCCCCGCCACCGCCGATACATCACCCATCACTACCGGAAGGATCAAGAAAAAGAAGAAAAAGAAAAACAAGAAAAGTGGAAACACACAAGAAGTGACCGAGGCCAGGCACCACACGAATAACCAGGAGGAAGCCGGCCAGCCACGGAGACAGACTGACAACCCACATCAGCCATCAACCAGGGTGAAGACGTGCGAGTACTGCACTCGTAGGGGACACACTGCTGTGTCTTGCTACACAAGGACCTCCGACCTGAGACAGGAACGTCTCCTCCGACTAATCCTGGCGGAGGGAAGGCTTCCGGCCACTAGCCTCCCGTCAGCACCACCACAGCCTCAGCCCCTATCACAGACCCGCCCACTTCTTCCACAGCCGGGGACCTGGAGTCACATCCCGGACTGGCAGTGGAAGCCCCCTCTCCCCCAACACCCCCAGACGAGCCCTCCTATACACCAGCACGCCGGACCGGCACCCCCACTATCATGGTACAGCCACAACCCCCCCGCCGTCAACTAAAGGTCATCTCCGCCAATGTACGTGGTCTCCGAACGAACATCGGAGACCTGACCCAAAACTGTGTCTTGCGACATAGTGTCGACATAGTTGTGGTGACGGAGACCTGGCTGAACAGTGAAGTGGAGCCCACGTTTGGCAAGATACGTGGCTACACTCACTGGGCCAGGAGGGACCGACACGAGCGAGCAGGAGGCGGAGTGGCTGTCTGCTTCAAGGAAGGACTGTAGGCCCAGCACCTCGACGTGGACACGCCTCCCCTAATGGAGGTAATGTTCTTCCGGGTCGGGCTGGCTGACCGCTCTGCCCTCCTTCTGTGCGCTATGTACCACCCGCCACGACAAGGGCCTGCCTCTCTCCGGTACCTCACCGAGGCCCTGGACGACCTGCTAGTGGCGCACGGCTGCAGGCACGTCCTACTGGTGGGTGACCTCAGCCACCGCTGAGAACAGGACGCCTACGAGGGCCTCTTGGCGGTGCAGGGCCTGGCGGATCACATAACCTTCCCTACTCATGAGCTGGGCGGGACGCTGGACCACATCATCACCGACCTCCAGGAGGACATTCTCCGCTGTCACTAGCTGGGACTCGTAGGCAGCTCCGACCACCATGCTGTCTTGACCCTGGTGGATGTGGGGGTGGCTCGGGACGAGGCCACTGCCCGCACGATCTGGTTGTGGGATAAGGCAGACTGGACCTCCTTACGCCGTGACCTGAGCCACACGGCGTGGCCTTCTGTGCTGCGAGGCGGGGCGGAAAGCATGACACAAGACCTCACTTCCCGCCTCTTGGACCTCCAAAGGCGACATGTGCCCCACCGAGAGAACACCACCAGACCAGCGGACCAACCATGGTTTAGTTACCGCTGTCGTGTTGCTGCCGACGCTAAGTACTCAGCGTGGCTCCGCTACAAACGGAACCCGACTCTGCGCAACAAGGTCCTGCACCGGGCGGCCTGCAGGAGGATGGTGGTGACCAGCAAGTGGGCCATACGGAAGTGGGAGGATTACATGAGGCCCAAGCTGTGTGGAGCAGGGGTAGGCAACAAGACTTGGTGGTCCCTTCTCAAGGAAAGGCAGGGGATTAGCCGCCAGGACACGATTCCTCCTCTCTCAAGGCCAGCAGCAAGGAGAAAGCCCAGCTGCTGGCCAGCCTCATCGCCGGGAAGATGAGGGTGGACGACCCCGGACAGTCACCGCCTCGTTTGGTACAGCAATGTGAGGAGACCGTCACCAAGGTGGAGGTGACACAGGTGCTGGTTGAACGTCTGCTACGAGGGCTGGATAACCAGAGGGCGTCTGGCCCCGATGACCTCAGCCCGCACCTGCTGAAGCATTGTGTCCACGAGCTGGCTTCCCCTCTCGCCACAGTCTTTTCTGCCTGCCTCCGGGAAAACATCTGGCCATCAACGTGGAAAGAGGCTTGAGTGGTTCCCGTCCACAAGAAGAGCTCCAGGTCTGACCCCAAAAATTACCAGCCCATTTCCCTGCTCTCTGTGGTGAGGAAAGTGTTCGAGAGGGTTGTGGCAGACGTAGTCCGTTGCCATCTCAAGGACAATTACCTCCTCTCGGACCAAAAGTTTGGGTTCAGACCTGGCCGGTTCACCTCTGATCTGCTCATGCTTCTCACCAAGAGCTGGCAGGACGCCCTTGACGACGGCCTGGACACTGTCGTGGTGGCCCTGGACATAGCGGGTGCTTTCGACAGAGTTTGGCACGGTGGCCTCCTCGAGAAGCTCCGCGCTAAGGGCATCCAAGGCGATCTTCTTCAGCTCCTGGAAGACTACCTGCAAGGAAGGACGCTCCAGGTCGTCGTTAACGGGCAGGCGTCCGAGTCCTTGCCAGTGGAGGCATCAGTGCTGGGGCCAGTCCTGTGGAATATTTACGTTGACTACCTTCTCCAGCAGCTGCCGGCAATCTCAGCTTACGCTAATGATTGCACTCTCTCCTGCACCTACCCCCGACAAGACAGTGGGCGAGCTGCTGATGAGGTCAATCAGCAGCTGAAGGTGCTATAGGAGTGAGGTGCCCGCTGGCAGGTGACCTTTGCCCCGGAGAAGACCCAGGCAATGGTGATCTCTCGATCCCCCACTGCCGGGCCAGCGGTGGAGGGGAGGCTACGCTTTGGCGGCATCCCCCGCCCACTCCAGGAATCCGTCAAGATTCTGGGAGTGGAAGTGGATCGAGGGCTACGGTTTGACAGCCACATCAAACACATTGCCCAAAAGGCCTCCCAGAGAGTCTCCTGCCTGCGAAGGGTAGCCAGCTTCCTCGACAGAAAAGGGAGGCTGTTGCTCTACAAGGCCCAGATACGGCCTTACCTAGAGTACGCTGTCCTCTCTTGGGTGTCGTGTGCTGTCTCGCACAGCGGGAGACTCGACAGCATCCAGCGACGGGCGCTGCGAATGGTGGATGCAGCAGCTCCCCCAGTCCAGACGGAGACTCCCAGCTCCGCACCGCAGAGACGTCGCAGCGCTTGTTCTCCACAAAGCACAGGTGCAGAAAGTGCCACACCTGGCGGGACTACCTCAACCTCCGAGAGTCACCACGCGGGACACAAGAACGGTGCTATCCCGTGGTGACGCAGTGGAGGTGCCACGTTCCCGCACCAGCCAGCACCAACGCACCTTTGTGAGTAGAGTCTCCCAGATGTGGAATGTGTTCACGACCACCGTCCCTCACGTCCGTGGGATGAAGACACAAGAAGTTAAGCTGGCGGCCCACCACTGGAGAAGCACACTTCCTACCCCAATGACACTTTAATGACAGTGCAGTGTGGATATATTATGTGAATATTTATAATGTATGTTTTTATTTTTAGATATTTTTTCTTTTATATAGACTATGCCCTTTGAATAGGGAACACACGGCAGTGCACCTTTGGGTCTGTAAATATATGTGTATGTTTAAATAAAAAAGAGAGAGAGAGAGAGAGAGAGAGAGAGAGAGAGAGAGAGAGAGAGAGAGAGAGAGAGAGAGAGAGAGAATAATAATAATAATAATAATAATAATAATAATAATAATAATAATAATAATAATAATAAACTTTATTTCCACTAGAAAAGGGTATTCTACACATACATTACACAATACACATTATATATAAATGAAGAATATATACATTGTTATCATACAGAGGTCAGTAATTTCTTTTTTAGCTTCGCTTTCAATGCAGTTAAGTTGCTGGAGTCTTTTATTTCACAAGGTAGTGAGTTCCACAGCTTAGGCCCTAGTACAGAAAGAGCTGTCGCACCTGTGTCAGTGTTTGTTCTGGGGACAAATAGATTGTTCTGCTGCCGTGTCCTGGAGTTTGTTATAGTGTTAACAGTTGGAAGGGAGAGGATATGGTCCTGGAGAACTTTTATTTTGTGTTTAAAAAAGTTTTACCACTAAGGTGAAGGTGACAAGATATTTTATTCTGAGCCACTGGAATTCATTAAATAATGGTGTGACGTAATCAAATGTCCTGGCTTTCCCGTCTGCTACTTTAATTGCAAAGTTTTGTACTTTCTGTACCTTGTTAAGTAAGGTAAAGTTGGTGGTCCCCCAAATGGTGATGCCGTATTTGATGGTGCTGAATACCAGTGACTGAAGGATGGTGATTCGTGTATCTTTGTCGAAGTGGTCTTTGTTCCAGTTAATAAACATCAAGGTTCCCATTGCTTTCTTTATGGTTTCACTTATGTGCCTGTCGAACGTCAAGTAGGAGTCTTAATATATGCCGAGGTTTTTGGCGTGGGTGGAGGGCTGAATGTCACTGTCGGCACATCCTATGGTGATATTGTTGGGTAGGTGTGCTAGGAGCTGACGTGTGCCTAAGAATATGCATTGAGTTTTATTAGAATCGAGCCTAAGGCCATTTCTTAGAAAATATGTTCTTATTTGTTTGAGAGTGTTTTCAGTTATGGAGATTAGAGAGTCTAGGTCGTTGATGGTGCCACTATGGAGGAACTGTGTTTCATCGTCATATTGCATCAGGAGGCAGTTATTGATTTGTCTGGACATGTCATTGACGTGTATGTTGAATAATAACGGCCCGAGTATAGAGCCTTGGGGGACGCCATAGGGAACAGCTTGCCTGGAGGAGATTGTGTTGCTGATGCGGACTGATTGTGTTCTGTTATTAAGGTAATTGTCGAGCCAGAAAGTGTCAACATTGATCAGACGTAGTTTACGAAGGAGAATGTTATGACTGACGCTATCGAAGGCCTTAGATAGATCACACAGTGTTAGAAGGGATATTCTCTTTTGGTCTATGTTATTATATACCTTATCTGTGATGACTTGGAGAGCTGTCTCGGTAGAAGGTTTAGGTCTAAAACCATGCTGTGTAGGAGAGAGAAGGTTATTGCTTTCTAGGAATGACACTAATTGGTTAGCAATTATTTTTTCAAGTATTTTAGAGAAAGTAGGAAGTAGGGAGATGGGACGATAATTACCTATGTCATCTTGATTTCCTCTTTTTGTGTAGGGGGGTGACTATTGCGTTTTTCCAGGAGGCAGGGAAAATACCGGTGACAATAGACTTGTTAATAATAGTTGTGAGGTAGAATATGATAACAGTCAGGGAATCTTTAATGAATTTAAGAGAAATATTATCAGAGCCAAAGGAATTTGTGTTCTGAAGCTGCTTTATAGTTAGGATAACGGTGGCTTGGTCCACTGGCTGAGGTCTAAAGAGCATGAGGTTGGCGGGGACGGTGGGTACGGGGGATGGGACACAGCCTTCAGTAGGGGGATTAGAGCGGTCTGTTATTAATTGCTCCTGAGTGGACTCATAAGTTCTCAAGCCGACACTCGCAAAGAATTTATTAAAATCTTCTACTTTGTCATTGACGGTTCCGAGGGGCAGCGTGGTCGTGTTTTGTTTTCTGCTGGGAATTACACTCCGTAAGGTTTTCCATGTTGCGGCTGCGTTATTTCTGCAGTTTTGTAACTTTTGGTGGTAGTAGTTTTTCTTTGTAGATGTAATTAGATTTTTTACCTTCCTCTTAATTTCTTTAAATTTCATCTGTAGAGTTGTGTTTAATCGGTGTTTTTTTAATAGTTTTTGAGCGCTGCTTCGTTCCATGATTGAGAGAGAGAGAGAGAGAGAGAGAGAAAGTTGTGCTAAAGGAGTAGAGGGAGAAAGAGGAGGAAAAAATGGATAAAGAATGAGAAGTTAAAGGAGGAGAACAGAAAAGAATAGGAAGTAAAAGAAGTAAAGAAGGAAAAGGAAAAGGAAGAGAAGGAGGAAAAGGAGTACAAAGGAAAATCAAACAGCAACATACCTCTTGGTCCTAACTATGCTGTTTGTTATTGCTACCATCTACTCTAATCTACGAGTCAGAGAGGCAGGACAGCAAAGGTGAAGGCTGCCCCCCCCCCTGTACTTTGGTTGGTTATTACCGCAGACACCTCTTCAGCTATAAAAATGTTTAGTAGTTTATATATGGAGAGGTTAGCAGCATGACTTGAGGCGGAACAGGTGCGTGAAAAGAGAGGAGGAAGATGAAAAAGAGATGGAGGAGGAAGAGGAGAAAAAGAAGATTGTCAAATTCAGCCTAATTTTTAGCTACGTTTGGTTAAGATATTTGCATTTTTACGTGATTATATTTTTTTCTTCATAATTCTGAGTTTTCAAAAAGTTTTAGACAATTAGTTTTGAGTCATTCAGATCAAAGAAACGAAATTCCGCAGGCCAGCAGGCCATACTCTCTCTCTCTCTCTCTCTCTCTCTCTCTCTCTCTCTCTCTCTCTCTCTCTCTCTCTCTCTCTCTCTCTCTCTCTCTCTCTCTCTCTCTCTCTCTCTCTCTCTCTCTCTCTCTCTCTCTCTCTCTCTCTCTCTCTCTCTCTCTCTCTCTCTCTCTCCCCCCCCCCCCCGCGTTCGAGTGTGTGGGTGAGCATTCGAAGAGACTCAAACACAAAAAGCAGAGACTTGAAAATAAAAAAAAGTAATGATCATAAAAAGTGAAAGAAAAAAAACAGCAGCGAGAAGAAGATAAAAAATGAGGCAAAAGCCAAGCAGATGCAAAGGCAGAGAGGAAGACGGCGAGGAAAGGGAAACAATGAGATGTGAAAAAAAAGTTGCAAAATATAAGAAACATCAGTGAAACTAATAAAAAAATGTTGATAATGGTAATGATTTTACTACTAATACTGCTACTTCTATTACTAGTATTACTACTACCACAATTAATTGTAATACTGCTACTGCCTCTATTATAAACTACAGGTATACACTAAAATTTCAAGCATAACAACAACATCCACTTCTACAACTGCTGCTACTATTAATATTACACTGATTTTACAGGAACCACATTTACTCTTATCATTAATAGTACTACTACTACTAGAGCTACATTTACTGTTATCATTAATAGTACTACTACTATTAGAACTACAATTACTCTTATCATTAATAGTACTACTACTACTACTAGAACTACATTTACTGTTACCATTAATAGTACTACTACTATTAGAACTACATTTACTGTTATCATTAATAGTACTACTAATACTAGAACTACATTTACTGTTATCATTACTACTACTACTACTACTACTACTACTACTACTCTCTCTCTCTCTCTCTCTCTCTCTCTCTCTCTCTCTCTCTCTCTCTCTCTCTCTCTCTCTCTCTCTCTCTCTCTCTCTCTCTCTCTCTCTCTCTCTCTCTCTCACACACACACACACACACACACACACACACACACACACACACACGAAAAAATGTCAAAATTACTAATATTTATCGACAAAGAAACAATGTAAGGTTTTCATTATCCAGAAAGACATCAGAGTTATATAGTAACTTAATACGTTATGTTAAACACGTAAAAAATATTGATAAATGCTATGTAGTAAAAATATGCCAGTTATAATTATGACGAGTCATAATATCGCTCTTAACATTACAATAAAAAAGGAAATAAAGCGTAGATTAGCTCGTTATTCTTTCTCCGGTAAGGAAATTCTTAAGCTACTTTGTCAGCTAAACGCCTAAGGTTAAAGGGATTTGCGGCATTAAACGTCAAACACAAAGTAACATCAAAAAGCTTCATTGAAACGAGCGGCCTTTAGTAGGTAGATGGGCTGTTCGTATTGGAATCAGCACTCGTAGGAGGACACAAAGTACTACAATTACAGCAGTACAATTAACGGAACACTCTAAAACTGTGAAAACCTTTGCGAATACTGAAAAACCTGAGCAAATGTTTGAAACGGTCACTCACATTACACAGACAGTAAGATGAGGTGAATGAACTTAGAGAGAGGAACAAAGTGACACAGACGTGCAGGAGACAAAAACGATAACTTGTTTAAACTGATAAACCTGCGGAATGTTTGAAACCGTCTTCCTTTAACTTATAGAGTGAGTAAGATGAAGCAAATGAACTTAGAGAAGAAGAGGTGTGTGTGTGTGTGTGTGTGTGTGTGTGTGTGTGTGTGTGTGTGTGTGTGTGTGTGTGTGTGTGTGTGTTAATATGTTTTCTTTTTCGATTTTTCAGTTTTTTTATATCTCTTTGTCTCTTGGCCAATTTTGTTTCAGCTCTCTATATTTCTATTTTTCTATATCTTTATCTCACTATGTGTGTCTCCATTCTTTCCTATGTTTATCTTCCTAAATGTTTGTGTATACTTCTATATCTCAATCTTTATGTCTCAATCTCTGTATGTCTTTGCATCTCTGTCTCTCTTTCTCTCTCTGTTTGTGTAGTTCTCTTTCTACCTTCATCTGTCTGTCCGTCTCTCTGTCCATCACTATGCATGTCTCCTCTCCCTATCTATCCTCCCGTCCTGTGGTCTCTGTGCCGTCTCGCGCTGCCTCGCCTCTCGTGTGCATCTCTTCGTTCTGTGTCCCTCGTCTGTGCTCCTGCTCCTCCCTTCCCTTCCTCCTTCCCTTTGTTTGCTTAAGACTCTCTCCGTGTATATATGCGCTCTGGGTAATCTCTCTCTCTCTCTCTCTCTCTCTCTCTCTCTCTCTCTCTCTCTCTCTCTCTCTCTCTCTCTCTCTCTCTCTCTCTCTCTCTCTCTCTCTCTCTCTCTCTCTCTCTCTCTCTCTCTCTCTCTCTCCATCGCTTTATAATGCAGCAGTTTTCTTTTTTGTGCTTTCTCTGCTTTTTATAATCTTACCAACTGCTGCATCTATTTTTTTCTTCCTCTGTTTCTCTCCCTCTCTCTTTCTCTTCCCCTTTCCTCCCTTCTCGGCGTCATCCCCTTCATCCCTTTCTTCTTTCTCTCTTTCTCTTTTTTTTTCATTTCTCAAACATAGCATTTCTGGAACGTTAAGCAGTCTTGATGTGTGTGTGTGTGTGTGTGTGTGTGTGTGTGTGTGTGTGTGTGTGTGTACTGCCGATAGCGATGGACTTCCGATATCCAAACTTCAGTAATGTATGTATATATGTATGTATGTTTGAATGCTGAATATGTAAAAATAGCAAAGAGGGTTTAGTCGCCTAAAGTTCGCGTCTCCGTGTGTGAATGTCTTTACTGTGCACTTAATTTAACCTTAATGTGTATTTTTGTACAAGAGACGGAAATGAGCATCGAGGCAACGTGCAGATTTAGCCTTAGCCCCCAAGTTTACATTTATATAAACAAAAACGTGGGAAAAAATGAATATATGTATGCATATACCTATGACTGTATGAGGCTCATCTGAATGTGTGTCCGTCTGTACGTGTCCGTCTTAGCCTCTCTGCCTGTCTGTCTGTCTTTTTATTGGTCTGCCTTGCTGTGCCTATCTCTGTTACCACGCCTCGCTGAGCTACCTGTCTAGTTGTCATTTTCATGTAGCTCCTACACCTGCTCTTACCTGGTAATGTTTCCTTACTTAACTTACCTACCTAACTTTTTTAATAAACTTACTAATACGTCTAAACTTACTTATAAACTTACTGATAGGTCTAATAAACTTGCCTCATTTATATTACCTGCCCGTCTACCTTTCCGTTTCCTTCATCCGTCCTGAAAGAATGCTAGTATATGTATATCACCTGCCTCTCGATCTTGCCAGAAATGTCCAAAATATATTATAATATTACCTTCCTGTCAAGATTATTTTTCCCAACTGTCCTAAAGGCATGTTAGTATATATTATCTTCCTGCCTATCTATCTTCTCCCACACCTGTCCTAAGAACACGTGGAAGCAGGTCAAGAGCGCAAGGATCTTCTAAATCGAGTTGTATTGGAGATGGAACGCACGGACCAAATTTTATACTCCTGGATTCTCCTGTTCGAGTAATTTGCCTCCTCGCCTTTCAAGACTTGAGGTGTCCAGGCGGTGAACTAGTTTGGTCCGCCATTATCTGCCCCCCTCCCCCCTCGTCTCCTCCTCCCGGTTTTTAGGTGATCAGCCAGGCACTGCTGGATACCAAGATCAGTGTAAAGTCCCACGGCCATATATCAGGTAATGGAATGGGAAGTGTGCAGTGATTTATTTGTGGGCGTGTGGGCGTAGAAGTTAGCGGGGTGGGGGGAGAGGGAGGGCCGCTAGTGTGTGTGTGTGTGTGTGTGTGTGTGTGTGTGTGTGTGTGTGTGTGTGTGTGTGTGTGTGTGATCATAGAGCTGACTGGTTAGTTGCCTGCCCGCTTGCCTTCCTGTTTGTTTGTCTTTGTGTGTGTCTCTGGTGGTTTCAATGGCTGTCTGTTTGTATGTCTGACTGTTAGTCTGTATAAATGGCTGACTGGTTAGCTCCTGCTGTCAGCTTGTTTGCCTTCCTGTCTGCCTGTTTGTCTGTTTGTCTTTGTGTGTGTCTCTGCTGGTCTCAGTGTCTGTTTGTTTGTTTATTTGTTTGCTTCTCTGCACAAATGACTGACTGGTTAACTGCTTGCCTGTCTATCTGGTTGTCTGTTTGTCTTGCTATGTGTTGGTCTGTGGCTGCCTCTGTCTGCTTGTCTGTGTGGTTGACTGTTCAACTGTACTGTGTATGAAGGCATGGATAAACTTATGTATGTAAATTAGAAACAAATGCAAGATACATCTCTCTGCTTGCCTCTCTGCCTGCATAAATACGAATTTGTGTATGTAAATCAAGAAAGACGTGAATGGAGGACAACATAGAAAAAAAAATACTAATCAGAAAAAAATAGGAAAAAGGAGAAAGCGGAGAAAAATAACACTGCCATTGAGTCTCTTTCTAACATTAACAGGTATATATAAAAAAAAAAAAAAACATGCACATAAGAGAAAATACACCAAGAACTTAAACGCAATAAAACAGAGGAAAATATGGAGAATGTGACATTACTATCAAGTACATTTCTATTACAAACCTCAAAACAAACAACGAGAGGACAAACATATAAACATATAAGAAACAACTGGAAAAAATGATAGGAAAGAAAGTAAATAAAGGGAAGAGTTAAGAAAAAAAAACATTACCAACCTTACTCCACATTTATAACCGCAAAACACACACAAAAAACACACGTACAAGGAAAACAAACTGACACCCGGAAAAGGAGAAGAGGGAGGAAGAGAAACCTGATACATACAAGAACAAACAAACCAGAAAACGAAACAGGTTCAGGAAGAGGAATGGAAGAAAAAGACAAAAAAATAATACAAGAACAGAAACAGACATGCACGGAGCACAAACTGACATATTAAAAAAAAAAAGATAAGAGAGTAGCTTTAAATATAGTCCTACTGGAGCAGTGTGTGTGTGTGTGTGTGTGTGTGTGTGTGTGTGTGTGTGTGTGTGTGTGTGTGTGTGTGGACAGGAAACGATAACTTCTCTCTATATGTGTATACGATCATTTGTTTGGCACACACACACACACACACACACACACACACACACACCACCACCACTTCGGATACACATTTTATTGACGTGATGACTCATCTATTGGCAAGCTCGTGAGTTTGGGAAGAGGAGGAGGGAGGAGGAGAGGAAGAAGAAGAATGTTTGAAGAGAGGGAAGAGAAAGAGGATGAGGACGATGCAAATGATAACGATGATGAACATAATGATGAGGAAAACACCCTCCACTTCGGTTTCTCGTGGAAATTCAAAATGATTTTTCACCACTGCTATCACGTTCTCCCCTCCTCCTCCTCCTACTCCTACTCCTACTCCAGCGCCTCCTCCTCCTCTTCCTCTTTCTCCTCCAACTCCTTTTTTTTTTTCCTCTTAACAGCTTTCTCCTTCATCTGCCTCTTTCCTTCCTCGTACACTCCGTTTCCCTTTCCTTCGTCTTCTATTTTTCTTCCTTTTCCATCCTACTTCTCTTCCTCTCCTTCTCTTCGCCCTCCTCTTCCTCATTACTATTCTTCATCACCCTTTCTTTATCATCACCATTTTCTTCCTCCTCCTCCCTTTCTCACACCCTTTCGTCACCTCACTTTATTTATCTTCCTCTGTTTCTTCCTTCCTTCACCTGCGTTTCTACTTCCTTTCCTGTTACTCTTCGTTCATCCCTTCTCTTTTTTATTCCTTCTCTCTTTAATTTATTATTCTTATTGATATTCTTTTCCTCTTATTCTTATTAATCTTCCTTTATTCCCTACTTTCTTTCCCACTCTTCTCATCTTTCTTTCTCTCTCCGCCTTCCTCTCTTTTTCCATTGCTATAACTTTTTGGTTCTTTTCTGTTCGCTTTTCTTTTCGTTTTTGTTTTCTTTCTCTAACCTCGTTTTCCCTCCTTCCCTATTCTCCTTTTTTCCCACTTATTTATATTTTTCTTTCTCCTCTCTCTCTCTCTCTCTCTCTCTCTCTCTCTCTCTCTCTCTCTCTCTCTCTCTCTCTCTCTCTCTCTCTCTCTCTCTCTCTCTCTCTCTCTCTCTCTCTCTCTCTCTCTCTCTCTCTCTCTCTCTCTCTCTCTCTCTCTCTCTCTCTCTCTCTCTCTCTCTCTCTCTCTCTCTCTCTCTCTCTCTCTCTCTCTCTCTCTCTCTCTCTCTCTCTCTCTCTCTCGTCTATTACCTCCACTTTCATTAATGGCAAACTCCTCCACTTCCTCCTCGTCATCCTGCTATTCTACAAACACCACATCTATCCGTCTCACCACCACCACCACTACCACGTCTTCCTTTCTCTCCACCACCTTTCCTTCCACTACCATCATCACTACCCCCCCCCCTCGTACTTCTCTTGCTCCTCCACCCCTTTTCTCTTTCTCCTCCCCTTCCACTTCCTTCTCATTTTCTTTTCCTCTGCCTCTATTTTTTTCCTTTCTCCTTCTCCATCTTCTGATCTTGTTATTCTTAGAGATATTTCTCCTTCATTCCTGTCTCCCTCTCTACCTCTTCCATCTCACTCTCCTTCTGTTCCTGCTCCTCCTCTTCCTCATACGCCCTTTACCCCTCTTCCTTTTTTTTTTCCTTCCACTCCTCTATCTCCTTATGTTCTTCCTCCAACTCTGTACCCTTCCTCACTACCCTTTTCTCCTCCTGTCCCTCCTCCATTTCTGTTTCCTAGTTCCTACCCTTTTCTTCCCCTCCTCCTCCTCCTGTTTTTCCTTCACCTATGTCCCCTCTTTCTCTACCCTTTTCTCCTCCTCCTCCTCCTCCTCCTCCTCCTAGGAGAGTCATGTGTTTACGTTTTGGGCTCAGCAGGAAGTAATATTTTGCGTCTCAGGTGTGGGCGCCGTCACTCCTGTGCTGCCTGTTTGTCGCCCTGAGGCATGGCTGGTGACTGGGTGGCTGGCTGAGGGGATGAGTGGGAAGATAGCTGGGTGGGTGGGTTGGTGGCTTGGCGTACGAGAGGATAATGGGGAAATGGCAGGTGAAAGGCTATTTGACTGAGTTGGTGGATGGTTGGCTGATTGGATGATAGGTGGATTGGTGGGTTGATGAATGGGTGAATGGGTGAAAAGATGAGTGGGACAGAGATAGAGTAAGATAGAAGATGGTTTCGTGGCTGGGTGGGTGATTGGGTGGGTGGTTGGATAGCTGTGTGGGTGGCTGTCTGGGTGAATGATTGGCTCGGTAGATAGGTAAATGGGTGGGTGAATGGGTGAGTGGGTAACTAAGTGAATGGGTGCATGATTGGTTTCTGTGCTCAATCTCGTCTCCGTTTTGACATAAGAATACAAGGAAAAGGAGCAAAGAGTCTTCAAGTTGCCAGCCAGTCACTCCACACAAGGCAGCTCCAATACGTCTATAATAACACACCTCACATGTTCTCCCTTTCTGTCTACTGTTTATCGTGCTGACACTCACCACATGACTGCCAAGCCTGTTCCACTCCTCCACCGGTTTATATGTAAAGTAATTCTTGCATGTGTTTAGTAAATCTGAACTTAACGAACATAAAGCCATTCCTGTGAGTCTTATCCGGAGAAAAAAAAATAAGAGTAAGAGGGATGGAGAAAAGGAAAAGAAGGTAAAATGGAAAGGAAAGAAAAACGCATGACTTAAAAGCTATTCTTGTAAACCTTGTCTGGAGATAGAAAGAAAAGAAAAATGAATGGGAAAAGGAAAATGAAGAAAAAATGGGAAGAATGAATAAAGAGGTAAAGAAGGGAAGGGGGAAGAAGGAAAGGTAGAAGAGGCGAGTCCCATCCGGAGATAAAAAATAAGAATAAAAGGAATGGAAAAAAAAGGAACGAAATGAAAAATGAAAATGAAAGCAGAACAATTAGGAAGAATGGGGAAAGCAGTAGAGAAGGTAAAGGGAAGGGAAGAGAGGGAAATATGGCACCATGGTCTGAACTTATCTTGAGGCTGTTCCCACGAGTCTTATCCGGTTCTTTGATATCTGAACCTTATTTGCGTCGCCCTTGTTTAGCCGTTCACCCACTTACAGACATCAGTCACGGCTCCTCAGCCCTTCGCCTTGCCGGGGAAGGCGATGTAAGTCGATTAAGCTTGTCCGTGAAGGGAAGACTCGCGGCCAGTGAACCACCCTTGTCATCCTCCGCGGCACAGATTCCGACGCACCGATACACGTTCATATGAAAGATACCAAACTTGTTTTTCTTTTATACAGTGAGAGAGACAGCTCAGACCAAAAAAAAAAATCTTATAATAAACTAAATAGTAATCACGATGATTTATTTCTACCTAGTCAGAATCGAACACTCCGATACTTTTTTTTTTTTAGAGCAATGGAAGCAGTAAGGAAAAAAAATATCGAAACAATAAAAAAAGTCCCCTAAGCACTGTTCCAGCAATGAAAAAAGACAACACGAGAAACCAGAACAGAGGCCAATTTCGGAAGGAGAAGTTTTGATAATCCCCTTTTTTAAGACTTGACGCTTGCAATTCCTTATACTAAACTAAAGAGCAATTTGTGAGTGAGCTTATTTCTCCCCACACTCAGAATCCAACACTTCCTTACACTGAACTAAAGATTTTTCCTGTGAGTTAGTTCTTCCCACACTCAGAGCGCCACTCCCTCCGCCACTCCCCGCCTCACCCTCCAGGCCGTCACGTCCACCCGGCGATGGCGCAGCGTTTTGATCTGTTTTAATTAGCCTGCCGACCAAACAGATGGGTGGCTAGGTTGATGTTTTTATAGTAGACGGAGTTGATGTATATTTTGTTTAGTGTTTTGTTTTCTGTTTTTATCTGATTTTGCATTTATATGCTTTTATGTTATTGTTTTCTTCTATTTTTTGTTATTCGTTCTCTATATATCTGACATTATTATACGCTTGCAAGTCACTCATGTAGTCACTTATACAATTGCAATCAATAAATCTAATTATTTTTCTTGGTAATATAAAAATATCTACGTATTATTATTATTATTATTATTATTATTATTATTATTATTATTATTATTATTATTATTATTATTATTATTATTATTATTATTATTATCATTATCATTATTATTAATTATTATTATTATTACTACCATTATTATTTTTATTATTATTATTATTATTATTATTATTATTATTATTATTATTATTATTATTATTATTATTATTATTATTATTATTATTATTATTATTATTACTATCATTATCATTATTATTATTATTATTATTATTATTATTATTATTATTATTATTATTATTATTATTATTATTATTATTATTAGTAGTAGTAGTAGTAGTAGTAGTAGTAGTAGTAGTAGTAGTAGTAGTAGTAGTAGCAGCAGCAGCAGCAGTAGTGGTAGTAATAGTAGTAGCAGCAGCAGTAGTAGTAGTAGTAGTAGTAGTAGTAGTAGTAGTAGTAGTAGTAGTAGTAATAGTAGTTGTAATAGTTGATAATATCTCCATCCCAACTCTCTCTCTCTCTCTCTCTCTCTCTCTCTCTCTCTCTCTCTCTCTCTCTCTCTCTCTCTCTCTCTCTCTCTCTCTCTCTCTCTCTCTCTCTCTCTCTCTCTCTCTCTCTCTCTCTCTCTCTCTCTCTCTCTCACTCTCTCTCTCTCTCTCTCTCTCTCTCTCTCTCTCTCTCTCTCTCTCTCTCTCTCTCTCTCTCTCTCTCTCTCTCTCTCTCTCTCTCTCTCTCTCTCTCTCTCTCTCTCATCCTTTGAAAACAATGTGTCAGCCTATTATATTGATTATAATCCTATCTATATATCTGTCAATGTCGCTAAACTAATAGGAATATTAATATTAGTGTCATTCCACAGTAGATATCACTACTACTTTCAATCATAATCAATAATCAGTCATTATTACTACATGTACTACCAATATTCCTGTTGTCATTAATATCAATATCTATAATTTTATAAATGCTTGACCCTCCAACCCAAAGAAGATGCTGCGTTTGTACAAAAGAAGATCACAGATGTATAAACTGTGCATGTGTTAAGGAGAAAAGACGCTGTACGAACTGTAAAAAGAGCGACAGGTGCCAAAATCCCCTGGGCAGGGATCAGAGCAGGGAGGATAACGATGAAGCGCGACACCGCGGGGACAATGAGGGCCGCCAGGGAAGGAGTGAGCGGGGGGAGGGGGTGTCGGAGGGAGCTGCTGCACAACCGCCACCTCTATATCCCCCTCAACCGGTACCACCCCTTCCATTGGCACCTCCAATGTTGCCACCACCCCCTCATCACTCTTCCTCTTCGACTGGACAGGGCGCGGCGGAGGTCGGGGGAAGCTTTGCTTGGAAGGGGCTAGCGGAGGGGGAAGCAACGAGGTGGGTGGATGACACATACCTTGAAGTTGTTGGGTGGTCTGCAAGAAATCTTTTTGAACCACCCAGATGTGGAGCCACGACATTTATCATCAAAGAAATTGTCACCCTGTTAAATAACTACATCCAGAACACACCACTGGCGCCCCTATCCCTGAAAATTGTATTCACTCTCCCCCATCTCTTCCTCCAAAAAGCACACCCAAAGACCAAACAAGCCGAAAATATCGAGGCATTAAGAAGACGAGTTGCCTTGTGGCAAACAAACGAGTTAGATGCCCTCCTCAGAGAAGCCAGAGCCATACAGGAGAGGCTCCCCGGACCCCAACAAAACAACACCTCCACAGAAGACTGGGCCCGGAAGTTTGCAGACAAAATGCGACAAGGCAACATCGCGTCTGCAACACGAACCTTGTCAGAAAATTCCACACGGGGTGTGCTTCCACTCACCAGGAACACGATCAGTCAACTCAGGGAAAAACATCCACTACCGAGTGATCTGAAGGGACTGAGACTAGCAGGATGTCATCAACCACCGAATCCAGTTATATACGAAAGGATAACAGGAGAGATGGTGTGGAAGAAGGCCCTCCAGACTCGTGGCAGCGCGGGGCCCTCAGGACTTGATGCACGGGGATGGCGAAGCTTGCTGAGCAGCGCCAACTTTGGCAATGCAGCTGGCGACTTGCGCAACACCATTGCAGCACTGGCAAGAAAACTCGCCTCCTCCAGCTGCCACTATGTGGACGCCCTGACGGCATGCCGCCTCATTCCCCTGGACAAGAGGCCGGGAGGCAGGCCTATAGGAGTCGGAGAAGTCCTGCGGCGCATCGTAGGCAAATGCATCATGGCTGTCGTCAAAGAAGATGTGAGAATGGCAGCAGGGAACCTCCAAGTTTGTGCGGGGCAGCAGGCAGGAGGAGAAGCAGCAGTCCATGCCATGCGGGAGATATTCAACCACGTAGAGTGCGAAGCAGTGCTTCTTGTTGACGCCAAAAATGCCTTCAACACAATAAATAGAAAGACTATGATACATAACATTAAAACCAAGTGCCCTAGCTTAGCTATGTATGTCGAAAATACCTATACATACCCGACTGACTTATACATAAATAGCCACAGTGGAAAGGTGAAAGTGTTAAAATCATCTGAGGGAACAACACAAGGTGACCCAATAGCCATGGCTATGTACGCCCTGGGCCTATCAGTCCTCCAAAATGAAATCGCGTTCGCAGAAACACTGGTGAAACAGGTGGCTTATGCGGATGACCTCTCAGGTGCTGGTAAAATCTCAGACTTAAAGGGTGGTGGGACACTGTGAACACCGCCGGCCCTGAGATAGGATACATCCCTAACGCCACCAAGTCTGTCCTTATTGTCAAACCTGAACATTATGACCATGCCGCAGAAACTTTTAGAGGAAGTGGCGTCATTGTGACAAAAGACGGACAACGACACTTAGGTGCAGTGATCGGGACAGAGGTATATAAGAAGGAGTACGTGGGAGACAAAGTAGCTGAATGGGTGAAGGAAATAGAAGCTTTGTCTGCCATTGCCAAGACTGAGCCACACGCTGCCTATTCAGCGTACACCCACGGCATCCAACATCGGTGGACGTTCCTGATGCGCACCATCCCCGGCATCAGTCCACTCCTCCGACCACTGGAAAATGCCGTCAAGAATGTATTCTTGCCGGCGCTGGTGAAATATCATGCTTTGGGGGAGGAAGAGAGGGATATGCTAGCACTTCCCCAAGACTGGGTGGGATGGGGATCACCAACCCTGAGAAGCTGGCAGATAAGGAGAACCAAAACTCCATCAGCCTTACCAGGTCACTCATCAACAGGATCATCGCTCAGAAGGCAGAGGGCGAGATAGACCAAACAGAAATAAGAGATATTAAAAGAAAAATCTCAGAAGAAAGGCAACAGGCCCAAAAAGACGAGCTGGACCGTCTTACACACCTGTCCACAGAAATGGGTAGAAAAATACACACAGCACAGGAGGCAGGCACCTCTAACTGGCTAACGTCATTACCAATCAGAGCAAAGGGCTTCAGCCTCAACAAACAAGAATTTGTCGACGCCATTGCTCTGAGATATGGCTGGCCGATTGAGGGACTGCCTGATCTCTGTGCATGTGGATCACCAAATGATGTCACCCACACCATGACATGTAAAAAAGGAGGTTTCGTCTGTATTCGACACGATGAAGTGAGGGATCTGACAGCCAGCATGCTTGGGGAGGTATGCCAAGACGTCACTACCGAGCCGGCACTGCTTCCCCTGGACGGCGAACACCTTCGGTACAGGACAGCCAATACCTCACAGGAGGCACGGGTTGATGTAAGTGCCCGCGGATTCTGGGTGCGCGGACAGCGGGCGTTCACGGACATCCGCATATTCGACCCGATGGCTGCCTGTCACCGTGACCTGCCCCTGCAAGCCGCCCACCACAGGAACGAGCAGGAGAAGACAAGGGCATACGGTGAAAGAATCCAACATGTGGATCAGGGCAGCTTCACCCCCCTCGTCTTCACCACATCCGGCGGGATGGGTCCCAGGGCCCAATGCTTCTACACACGCCTCGCGGAACTAATCTCAGAAAAGAAGCAACAACCAAGGAGCCACGTTGTCGCCTGGATGAGGTGTCGCCTCTCGTTCTCCCTGCTCAGGTCGGCCATCCTATGTCTCAGGGGCACCAGACACTCTGGCCCAAAAGCCACCACCATCTCCAATATGGACTATGAAGCCACAGTGGTGGAGAGTGACATTAGGGTGGGTCGGGAGTGACTTGAGTAGGGAAGGAAAGGGGGATCTAGACGTAATAGATGATAGGTGATTTAGTATCAGGTAGTATTAGTGATATGGTTGGATGCCACAGTCATTAGCGAACAGAGTTGGGGCTAATGACCTCCAAGCTATGGAGCCCTCCATGATTATGTGTCGGGAAAATAAAC
The DNA here is from genome assembly GCF_024679095.1 of Eriocheir sinensis. Taxonomy (NCBI): domain Eukaryota; kingdom Metazoa; phylum Arthropoda; class Malacostraca; order Decapoda; family Varunidae; genus Eriocheir; species Eriocheir sinensis. The sequence continues at coordinate 65,212 of NW_026111552.1, read as the reverse complement.
ATGGGTGGAGGTATCATTTATGTTGTAGTAGTTGTAATAGTAGTAGTAGTAGTAGTAGTAGTAGTAGTAGTAGTAGTAGTACACAGGAAGTGGGCGCTTCAAACTGGCTAACCACACTACCTATCAGGGCAAAAGGCTTCAACTTAAACAAAAAAGAATTCACTGATGCCCTTGCCCTCAGGTATAGCTGGTCAGTGGATGGGCTCCCAAAC
>NW_026111552.1:0-60000 GCF_024679095.1 Eriocheir sinensis | reverse complement strand
TCTTATAATATAGGAAATAGTGTGTATACTAAATTTTAAAAAAGTTAGAAATGCGTACCTGATTTCGAAATATGAAGCGATAATGAAATAACACACACCTAATTATAGAGGAAAGTGATGCGTCTAATAATCACACGACTGAACTAACACGATGAAGATAAATAAAGATAACAAAGAAAACGTGGAAAAATAACCCGCAATTCGCCAACCGAAAGGCGTCCGGAAATAAGTTATCAAAATTAAGTTCTCAAAAATACATGAAACTGACTTACATTTGAATGTACGATTAATGTAATAAAGAGGAGAAGAATTTGTGAATCGCCGAGTGCTGGAATAGATGAGAGAGAGAGAGAGAGAGAGAGAGAGAGAGAGAGAGAGAGAGAGAGAGAGAGAGAGAGAGAGAGAGAGAGAGAGAGAGAGAGAGAGAGAGAGAGAGAGAGAGAGAGAGAGAGAGAGAGAGAGAGAGAGAGAGAGAGACCAGGTGCGGTAAAGCTCAGGCTGCTGTTATTGGTGTTGTCAGGTGGGGAGCTGCTGGGTGTCCTGAAAGGGCTGCTGAGGGTGGAGAGTTTGCTGCCTCCCCAAGCCTTCCGCCAGGACTCTCCTGAGCAGCATTTCCTGGCGATGGTCAGCAGCACGGCCGTAGCACGCCTCGGTTGTGTGTCCACACCGGCGTCTTTCCCCTCCTCTGACCTCCCTCGGTGACCTGACGTCCTGTGAGTGAGTCAGGTGGGGTGGGGTGGGGGGGGGGGTCGGGTGCTCGTTGAGGTAAGGTGTGGTCCTGCCTGCTGCTGGGTCCGTTTCCTGAACCATCTCTTTTTGTTGTTGTTTTCAACAACAACAGTGGAAACAACATCTGTCAGCACCTGAGTGAGAGCCATATCCTCTCTGACAGACAGTTTGGGTTCAGGCCTGGCCGGTCCATCACGGACCTCCTCCTCCTCCTATCCAAGGATTGACAAGACGCACTGGATGAAGGCCTGGACACACTCGTGGTAGCCCTGGATATTGCTGGAGGCTTTGACAGGGTTTGGCACGCGGGGCTCATTGAAAAGCTTCGTGCCAAAGGTGTCCAGGGTCCCCTTCTGATGCTGCTCAAGGATTACCTCCAGGGAAGGACCCTTCAGGTGGTGATCAACTGGCAGTCATCAAGGCCTTCACCAGTGCAAGCCTGAGTTCCACAGGGTTCTGTGCTCGCCCCAATCCTGTGGAACATATATCGACGATCTCCTCCGGCAGCTATCGGCAGTGTCAGCCTTCGCCGATGACTAAACACTCTCCCACTCCTACTACCGCCCCGACAGCCAGCGAGCCGTCGAGGAGATCAACCGGCAGCTCAGCTTGGTGGAGCAGTGGGGAGAGGAGTGGCAGGTCACCCTCGCCCCGGAGAAGACGCAGGCCATGGTCATCTCACGGTCCCCAGACGCCTCTCGAGCAGTCTCAAACCAGCTGCGTCTTGGAGGCAAGAGTCTGCCCCTCCAGGACCACATCAAGGTCCTGGGAGTGTCTGTGGACCAGAGCCTGCGCTTCGACCACCATGTCCGAGCTGTTGCCCGCCAGGCCTCCCGGCGAGTCTCTGCCCTGCGAAGAGTAGCGGGATCCCTCGACCCACGGGGCATCCTCACTCTCTTCAAGGCACAGACACAACCGTATCTGGAGTACGGTGCCCTGTGCTGGATGTCGAGTGCTGCCGCCCACATGCAGAGGCTCGACGCAGTGCAGCGACGAGCACTGCGCCTGGTGGAGGCCAGCGAGCACCTGGAGGAGTCGTCTGTCACTGTGACGTCACTGGAGCACCGCCGTGATGTCTCAGCACTGGTGGTGTGCCACAAAGCCCAGGTGCAAGGGGTTCCCCACCTCAGCAGCTTGAGGCTCCCTCCACGCACTGCCCAGAGGTTCACCCGGACTGCACTCGCCAGTGACCAGCTTGTGGAGGTGCCTCGATCACACTCCAGGCAGCACCAGCGCACATATACAGCCAGGACCACACGCCTGTGGAACACGTTCACGGCAGCCACTCCCCAAGTGGAGTACATGAACACGCTGCAGGTGAAACTGGCTGCTCACAGGTGGCGTGAGGGACACTCAAGTACGCTGGTGGTGTAAATATAAAGTGACAAACTGACAATATTACAAATTGTTTTTACATGTTTTCTTTCTTTTTCGTATTTTGTATTTGTATGTGTTGAATGTGCTAACAGTCGATAATTAATTTTGTCCCATGCGCAGGCTCTTAAAATAGTTATACCAAAAAAGTATAATTTTGAGCATCCTTTTTGTAGAAATATGCTTAAATAAAAAAAGAGAGAGAGAGAGAGAGAGAGAGAGAGAGAGAGAGAGAGAGAGAGACTAAGGATGGTAATGAAAGTGGAAGGATCGCTCCATGAAACTAATTAATAATAAGAGGGAGAGTTATTAATGAATGATGAACCCGCGCGAGGCTTAACGAATTACCAAAGAAAGTCACGGTAACGACGCGGCGGAACGGGCGGACTAGCGGGAGGAGACGGGGAGGGGAAGAATGGAGAGGGAATGGAGGTAACGGTGAGGGGAGACAAAGTAAGTAAAGTAATGGAGATAATGATAAAGGAGACAAAGTAAGTAAAGTAATGGAGATAATGATAAGGGGAGGTGAAGTAATGGTGAGGTTATGGTACTGGGAGATAAAATAATGGAGGTAATGGTACGGGGAGACTATATAATGCATGGAGGTAATGAGAAATAAAATAATGGTGAAGTAATATTGGAGACAATGGTAGGGGGAGACTGAATGAATAGAGGACATAAAGAAAATAAAGAAAATAGATAGAGGAGATAAAGAATATAAAGTCATTAAACAAAGGAAACCAAAGATATAAACAAAGGAAATAATGGGAATAAATGGAAATAAAAGAAATAAAGTAACTAAAGGAAAGAGATAATGAACATAAATAAAAAAAAACAAAGAAAAATGAGATAAATAAAATAAGAACAAATATAAGAAACAAAGAGAATAAAACAGAATTAAAGAAAACATAAATACATGAAATAGGAAATACAGGAAGTATCGAATATATACAAAGAAAATACAAAAAATATATATAAAGACAATATGAAGGAAATAAACCGAGTAAAAGATGAAACAAAGGAAGTGAATGAAACAATGACTAAACAAAAGATATAATGAAGAGAGGGAGTCCAGATATAAGGGATATAATTTTAAGGGGAGACTAGAGAAAGGAAATAATGTCACGAGATGAACAGACAAACGGAAATAATAATAAGACCAATAAAGAAAAGTTAAAAATATGTGTGTGTGTGTGTGTGTGTGTGTGTGTGTGTGTGTGTGTGTGTGTGTGTGTGTGTGTGTGTGTGTGTGTGTGTGTGTGTGTGTGTGTCTGTGTGCGTTTGTGTGTGTGTGTGTGTGTGTGTGTGTGTGTGTGTGTGTGTGTGTGTGTGTGTGTGTGTGTGTGTGTGTGTGTGTGTGTGTTCGAAGGTGAAAAAATGGCATAAATAAACGAAAACAAAAAATCATTAATACAAAAATAACAGATAACAAGGAAGAGAAAAGCCCAAAGATAAAACTGCAGCATCTTCCTTCTTCTCCAACTTATGAACTTCTCGTCTCATAAATACCAATAAACCAACATGTAAGAAAACAAAAACACAGAAAACAAAAAACAAACAAAAACAAAACAAAAAAATCGCCCCGCCCCGCCCGCCCCCCCTCCCCCGTGTCCCCAAATAAAGAGGCGTGTCGACCACGTGTCCCTCACCTATAACCTTATGTCATGTGTGCCGAGGCTGACACCACGGGGAGGCTACTCCAGGGGCCACGAGTGGATGTTGATGAATGGGAGATAGGTTAAGAAGGGGATATAGGAGAGGCGTAGAATTGAACATTAATGAGGGGAAATAAAGGGAAATGAGGAAGGAGGGGGAAAATCGGAAAGGAACAGTAACAAAAGGAAGGAGCGGGGTAATTCGTAGGGAAGAGGAAAATAAGGAAGTAAGGTGAAAATTGGGGAGAAAGGGGAAAATGGGAAAAGAATGAGAGAAAAGTGAAGGTAGGGAGAGTTAAAGGATGATTTGAGACGAGAGAGAGAGAGAGAGAGAGAGAGAGAGAGAGAGAGAGAGAGAGATGGATTCCTTTAGAGTTAATTGCACACCCTCCTGTATTTTTGTTTCTATTACCATATCACATAAAACACCTACAACGTGTATTCAACTACATGTATATAACTAAATTAAGTTACGGTGATATTATGGTTGAAACTATGGTGATAATGATGCTGAGACGGATGATGATGATGATGATGGTGAATCTCTACCTCTATCACCCTCACCACTACCCATCACTTCATCACCATCATAATCACCATCATCACGTCTCCTCGAACCATAATAACCACCATCACCATCATCACCATTGCAACACTTATCTCTCCATCATCACCACCACCACCACTGTCCCTTCAATTCATTACCATCATCATAATCACGCCATTCTACTTACCCTAATCAGCAATACACATCATCACCAAAACAAATTCTGTATCATCACCATCACCACCACCATCATCATCACCACCTGCTCAGAGACCATCACCAACATTTTCTAACCAATTCAATTCACGCATTCCTCCTTTTTATCTTCCTCTCTCTTCACCTGATTTCTCTTCCCTCTTCTCTTCTCTCCTCTTTTCCTATCAGTTTCAGTCTATATTCCCTTCAACTTTCCATACATTCACTTTTCTATCTTTCCTCCCTCGCGCCTCCCCTTACTCCTTGCTCCTATCTCCTACTTCTCTTTCATTCTTCTCTACCTTGTCTCTCTCTCTCTCTCTCTCTCTCTCTCTCTCTCTCTCTCTCTCTCTCTCTCTCTCTCTCTCTCTCTCTCTCTCTCTCTCTCTCTCCTCCTTCTTACTTCTGTTTCTTTAATTCGTCCTTCTTAGTCTTCTCTCCCTTTCCTCCATCTCTCCCTTCACCTGTCCTCCCCTCTCCCTCCCCCCTCTCCTTTATTAATAACTGCCTCTGTCTATCTTGCCACTCTTTCCTCTTCCATTATCTTCTCTCCTTTTCTTTCCCCTCTCCTCCACTTTTCCTCCCCCCCCCTCCCCTTTCCTCCATCTTGCCTCCACTTCCTCCCATTCTAACTCTCAAGGGCTTTAATTAATTCATTGATTTTCCCTTAAACAGGTGATTTCACCTGCTCGGGGGGGAGGGGAGAGGGGAATGGAGAGAGGGAGAGGAGGAAAAGAGGGAGGGAGGGAAATTAAGGAGGATAGCTAAAAGGAGAGACAGAGACAGGGAAGAAAGTGTCGGAAAAGAGGAAAATGGAGAAGGAAAAATAGAATAGGGAAAGAAAATTAGAGGACGAGGAAGAGGAAGCTGAGAAGGAAGAAATTGAGGAAGAGGAGGAGGATAAAGAGGAGGGATAGAGAGAAAGAAGCGATGAAGGAAGTAAAGTCGGAAGAAGGAAAGAGTGAAAATAGAAGGAAAGGGAGGAAATACAAATAAGACAATTAAGAAAAAGAAGAAAAGAAAGAACAAGAACATGATGAAGAAGAGGAAATAGAAAAGACAAAACAGAAAATGAGAGAGGAAGAAAGTGATAATTAATAGGAAGAGGTCGAAAAGAGTGAGTTGAGTGGCACTTCTGAGAGGAGGAGGCGATGAAGATGTAGACGGAGGATGAGGGGATGAGGGGGGAGGGAAAAGGGGACGCGGGAGGAGGGAAAAGGGGACGAGGCAGGAGGGAAAAGGGGACGAGGGAGGAAGGAAAAGGGGACGAAGGAGGAGGGGAAAGGGGACGTGGGAGGAGGAGGGGGGTGAAGAGGATAAAGGGGTAGGGGAAGGTAAACACTTGGTTATTCATGTATGTAGATGGATATTAGTACACCAGCTTATCCGTAACCTACAGTTTTATTCATTACGGGATGAGGAAAAAGGCATCATCAGGTGGAGGAGGAGGAGGAGGAGGCAAGAGATGATGGTGGTAGTAGTGGTAGTAGTGGTTGTAGTGGTAGAGACAGTAGATATGGGATATGGAGGAACGTGATCAAGGTGTGAGGCAGCAGATCAGCGGGACCGTTTGAACCCTTGAGAGGAAAGGAAGGATACACAGGAAATACTGGCGGTGCACGGAATTGAGAGATAGTGAAACATTGGATGCGATAACCGAAGACTTTTTAAGGAGATTTTCCATGCATCAATGATTTAAATTATTTAATAAAGAACAACTATAAATACAGGTGTGATTGCTTGTGTATTCAAATGGATATAACTTCCTGTGCTAGTAGTAGTAGCAGCAACAGTGGAAGAAGGAAAAGGAGGAGGAGGAGGAGGAGGAGGAGGAGGAAACATGGAAATATGGAAATGTAGGCAACAGAAAGCCTATTAGCTCAGTACGAGGTTGCCCGCTTTGGTGATTTAATCTGCTCGACAGCCGCTTAGGGCCTGGGGAGCAGATGAAAGCACCTCGACATTGAGGAGCAGATGAAAGCACCTCGATACTGAGGAGCAGATGAAGCACCTCAATATTCAGTTTACTCCCAACGCAGCGAGGTGACGGTCGATTCTATCTTTGAAGGAGTTGATAGTACTCGCATTCGCATTTACTACTTCTGAAAGGAAGATTGTTCCAGTGACGGATGACTCGGTTTGAAAAGAAACTTCTTCCGATGTCTGTGTTACATCGACTAGACTGAATGGGTAAACCGTTATTTCTAGTTCCTAGGTTGGTTTGCAGTTCAAAGAATTTGGAGTAATCGACGTTATTGAAATTTTTCAGATACTTGAAGACTTGAATCATATCCCCTCGTAGGCGTCTTTTCTCCAATGTAAAGAAATTGAGTCGCTTGAGTCGCTCCTCTTACGGCTGAACCCTTAAGGTTGGTATCATCTTCGTGGCACGCCGTTGAATCCTTTCCAGTAAATCAATGTCCTTTCTGTAATTAGGAGACCAGAACTGTACTGCATACTCGAGGTGCGGTCTTACCATGGAATTATACAAGGATAGCATCACGTCTGGTGTTTTACATTCGAAGTTCTTCGCTATGAACCCGAGCATAGTGTTGGCTTTGTTGTATGCTTTTTTACAGTGATTCGCGTGTTTCAGGTCACTGCTGATAGTGACTCCAAGATCCTTTTCCTCCTACATCGCTTGCAGAAGTCTCCCATTCATGATGTATGTGTGGTTACTATTTCTGGACCCAATGTGCATGACTTTGCATGTGTCAACATTAAATTACATTTGCCATTTTTCCGACCATTCGATAATGTGATTGAGGTCTTTCTGAATAATTTCGCAGTCGGTCTTTGTTAGGGCCTTTCCACCCACCTTGGTGTCATCAACAAATTTCGATATTGTGGATCTCAGTCCTGATTCGTGGTCGTTGATATATATAATGAAGAGAATGGGTCCCAGCACTGACCCTTGAGGAACTCCACTAGTGACTGGAAGCCAATCGAAAGGCTGTCCGTTGCGTAGTACTTGTTGTTTTCTGTTGGTGAGCCAATCTCTTATCCACGCGATCAGATTGGCTTCAATGCCTGCCGAGTGCATTTTCTTAAGGAGTCGCTCGTGCGGTACCTTGTCGAAGGCTTTCTGAAAGTCCAGGTATATAACATCACCTTGGAAGAAGTCTAATAAATTCGTGAGGCAGGAGCGCTTGTTTCTGAGGCCATGCTGGGTGTCGGAGATTACATTATTGTCTTATAGAAACTTAGCAAGTTTGTGTCTAATAATCTTTTCGAGTATTTTTCCTGCCACTGATGTCAAACGTATGGCCCTGTAGTTTAATGCAACGCTTTTGTCTCATTTTTTTGAAAATAGGTATTACGTTCGCCATCTTCCAGTCTTCCGGGAACTTGTTCAATTGAACAGACTGATTGAATATGTTAGTGAGTGGCTGAATTATTTGTTGCTTAAGCTCTTTTAATAACCGCGGGGACAAACCGTCAGGTCCTGTTAACTTGTTCGTGTCGAGTTTATCCAAATACTCTTTCACTTCTTGGTCGCATATTGAGTCAATTTTCAGGGGCGTGATTCCCCTCGGCGGGTCAGGGCTCTCGGGCATGGTTTCGATGTCCTCGACTGTGAATAAGGATGCGAAGTTACTGTTGAAGATTCTGGCAATCTGTTTACTGTCCTGAGTTACAGCTCCAGTCTCGTCTGTCAGGGGACCAATATTGGATTTTACTTTCCTTTTCGATCTGATATATGTGAAGATTTTTTTTTAGTTTGTCGTGATGTCACGCGCTATTTGTTTTTCGTAATTGCGTTTACTACTCCGAATAAGGGTGCGACAAGCTCTGAGGCTGTTTTGGTACTGTGTACGGGCTTCGGCCGTGTCATTCTCTTTCATTAGGTTATAATTCCTTTTTTTTTGTTTACCGCCCTTTTTATTTACCTGGTCATCCACGGTGGATCTACGGCACCATTTACTCGCCTGGGTTTCGTAGGCACTGTAGCCTTTTCTACTCCTAAAAGCTTATCTTTGAAGTTGTTCCACACGTTGTCGATTGTATTGTCGGTTAAGTGAAGTTGGTCCCAGGTAGCAGAGGGAAGCGGCTCACGGGCAAAGTTGAAATTTGCTTTTTTGTAGTCTGGTATCACTGACGGATTGTCTACGAGTTTGTGACTTATGTTGACATTGAAACGGATTAAGTGGTGATCGCAACCGTTAATTTTTTCACCAACTTCACAATCGCGAATGAGGTCGGGGTCGCTTACTAATTCCAGATCCAGCAGATTGTTTTCTCTTGTTGGTTGAGTTACAACTAGAGTGAGAAACGAATCCTTCACCATTTCCATAAGCCTGTTACCCTCTTGATATCTAGTCAATTGTCCCCAGTCAATGTTAGGGCAATTAAAGTCCCCAGTTATTATTGCTTCTTTACTTTGTGTTAAAGAGTGAAGCTCTTCGTACAGGGCAGTGTCGTCTGCTGCCTGTTGTTTTGGAGGCCTGTATACGGTCGCAAGTGTTAGTATCTTATTATTCGCGGTTATTTCCACATAGACGGAGTCGTAATTCTCTGCGTCCTCTTTGTCTATTTTTATGGCAGGGAGCGTACTTTTTACGTAGCAAATTACTCCTCCTTCTTTCTTGAGCATTCGATTTTTTTGGAAGCTTTCGTACCCGGGAAATGACAGTTCATATACTAGATGTGCAGAGATGGCCCAAGTCTCTGTGATGGCTACCACATATGGTTTCTCAGTTGCAATATACGCCGTAATCTCGTCTTTTTTGGGTAATAGACTGCATGCATTTGTGTACAAAATGGAAATGTGACTCCTGGTTTGGGCGCGTCGTGTTGTATGAGTTCGCTTGTCGGAGGCGTCGTTGGTTACACAGTTTCTTGCAAGCCGCATCGACGCTACGGTTCGGTTGATCAAGGGTTGCCTTTGCCTTGCCCTCGCCTGCAGTTTTTTGAATAGCTTTTCGAGAAGCTTTCAACTGCATCGTTCAGGAGCCTTCCTAGCCGCGCCGAGCCAACCTCGTTCAGATGGAGTCCGTCCTCCCAAAACAAATCTGGGCGCTGGTTGAAGTGATACCATTCGTTCGTGAACCCTACGCCTTCATCGTTACATAACTGCTTTAGACTAGTGTTGACGCCGTACGCTTTACTGTTGTTGTATCCGGCGAACGTATTGACTCTCGGTAGAATCCCAGAGACGATGATGTGAGGGGACTTGGTCTTGTATTTCCGAATGACTTGACGGTATTTTGATAACAGGTCCTGAAATTGAGTTGAGTGAAGGTCGTTGGTTCCCGCATGGATCAGATACACCGTGTCGTCCTTCGCATTTACTGAATCTGCATCGACAGCTGATTCAATATCGTCCAGTTTGGCTCCGGGGATACAGAAACGCTGCCGTGTCAGCGTATTCCGATCGCAAAACTCCGTAAGTTGGCCTCTCACCACACTATCGCCAACTAAGTTGACTTTAGTAGTCAGTTTGCCCATGCCAGGAAATAGCGTCTGGTTCGTACAAGTAACAGCTGGTAGAATGGTCTTGTGATTTCTTTTGGAAGGGCGCGAGGTACAAGAGGGAGCGCGGGCGAAGGTGGGTTTAGAAGTGGTGGTGGTGATAGTAGTGGGTGGTTGGGGAAGGGTGGAGGGTGAGGTGTGGATGGAGGGAGATGTGGTATCAGAAGTGGAGGAGGAGGAAGAGGTTGAGTTCGTGTTGGAGGTGTAAGTGGAGGATGGAGTGATGATGAGGATAGGGGAGGAGTCAAGGGTGTTGGAGGGAGAGGAAGGGACAGCGGGAGAAAGGGGAGTGGTACTGTGGATGGAGGTGGACGAGGTAGGAAGGGAGGTGGATGGAGTAGAAGGAATGGTAAGGGTGGCGGCGGGTTCAGGCGTGGCGTGGCGAGGAAGAGGAGGAGGAGGAGGAGGAGGAGGAGGAGGAGGAGGAGGAGGAGGAGGAAGAGGTCAAACATACGGAAAGCAATGAGAAAAAAAATGTTTAAGAGACAAAACGGAAGAAAAAATCAGGGAAGAGTTGAATAAAGTGAGAGGAGAAGGCGAGGAAGGACTAGCAAGAAAAGGACGAAGAGGAGGAGGAGAAGGAAGGGAAAGAGTAACACCTTTCCTTACTCTTCATTAGGCGTCGCGCCTTCCCTAACTTGATCATCAAGCAGGTGAGCGGAAATGGACCCTGGAGACAATAATGAACGCTGCCAGATGAGAGAGAGAGAGAGAGAGAGAGAGAGAGAGAGAGAGAGAGAGAGAGAGAGAGAGAGAGAGAGAGAGAGAGAGAGAGAGAGAGAGAGAGAGAGAGAGAGAGAGAGAGAGAGAGAGAGAGAGAGAGAGAGAGAGAGAGAGAAAGAGAGAGAGAAATGATAATCACACACGCACACACACACACACACACACACACACACACACACACACACACACACACACACACACACGCACAGACCTCAAAACTTAAAGCATTATATTATTAAGTACCAAGCGATGGAATAACAAACAAAAGGAAAATGAGGAGTATAAAAAACATGACAACACATCGAGGCAAAGGCGAAAGTGAAAAGGAAGTATAATGAGGTATAAAAAATATGAAAAAAAAATATAAAGGAGCAAAAGTAGATATAGATAAAAAAAAGATGTAAGAAAGCTGACCAACAACAACGTCAATATATGAAGGTGAGAAATGATTCCATAAAATATAGAGGCAAAAAACAAAGAAATGAAAATACGATTGTGAACGAAATAACTGAAGATGATAACCAAGAAAATGTAGATACTGCCGCTATAATGAATCCAAAAACGAAATAAAAATCAATAAGAAAAGCAATGGGAAGGAAACTAGGCGGTAGGCGTCAACAATATGAAAAAAAATAGTATGAGGGCAGGCTGTATTGGGGCGGGGGGAGGTGGGAAGTAATATGCGGAAAAAAAAAAAAATATGCGAGGGAAGAGGCTGTGACCAATTAATTGGAATACATATAAATTCAAGGAAAAATTGCAAGGAAAATAGAGAGATAGATCAAAACAATAAAAGGAGAAGATAGATGAGGAGAGAGGTCTGTGGAAAGATGTTTGAATGCAGATAATAATGAAGGAAGGCAAGGGAGAAGGTGAGCAAGGGAAGGAAAGTAAAAAAATAGTTTGCGTGTCGAAAAAAAGTAAAAATAGAAAAGAAAAAATATAAGCTGGGCTCAGAGAAATTTAGGTAGTTCGAGGGTCAAAGACGAGAAAACAAAATCGGTGAAGGTAAAGGTTTAAAAGCTATTGGAGTTGAAAAAAACTAGTACAGTAAATGTGCTGCGAAAAAATCGTGAAGGTATAGAAGACAAAGAAAACTATAAAAAAACAGAAAAAATGGCTTAGGAATAGAAGGTAGGCATGGGAAGGTTGGTAATGTGTATTTACGATGTGGGTTAAAAAAAAAAATACAAGAAAAAGAAACGGGGAAAAGAAGTTAACGGAACGAGCTCATGGAGAAAAGTTTGTAGGTAAAAAATGAGAAAACGTCAAATGAAGAAGAGGAGGCAAAAGGTAGTAAAATTAAGAGGAAAAGTCAACAGGAGAAAAGTCAATGAACGAATTAATAAACCCGGGGAAAACCAGGATAGATGATAAGAAGAGGAAAATCATAAAGGAAAAAAATAATGGGATGAGAAAACATTTCATGAAGTAGCCAAAGGATGAGGGGTGAAATAGTTCAGAAGAAGCGCATCCAAGTAGTAAAATGGAAAATATAAGATAATAGTTAATAAACGGGAAACTGAAAAAAAAAAGTAAATTGGCTGGGAGTACCGGATAAGTGAAGCTGCTTAAGATAAGAAATGTGAGGTTCTTGAAAGAAAGAGAAACTGAAAAAAAAATAGAGGAAAAAATAGAACAGTCAAACAATGAAGAAAAAAAAAAGAGAGGAAAACGAAGAAAATAATTGGGTTCTTGAAGTGTTAGATGATTGATGTTGCTAAAAAGAAGTGTTAAAATGATACAATCGAAAGGTGAACAACAGATAGCTTAAAGATGAAAAAAAAAAGAAAAAAAAAAGTAAGTTGGTTTGGGAAGTGTTGGACGAAGTAGTTTGTGGGCCATCTTGGGTCCCTTGGGTGTGGCGGGGCGGGGGGATGGAGAGGTGGGGTGGATGGGAGGGTGGCAGGGGAGGGGGCGGAGAAGGGAGGGGGGGGACATAAAGCGGTCAGGGCGTGGTGGGGCCGAGGTGGCTGTTAGGCCGAGTTATCTTCCTTGGCTCACAGGTCTAGGCGGCTCACAGCGCCATCCATCACCCCTGCCACACCCTGCCACAGCACTAACATACCCTATACCCCGAACTCACCCGCAGCACACTCTGCCACACCAGAACAACACCCTGGCAGACCCTTAAACACTAAAACACCCTGTCAACAAACCACCACATCCTGCCAGACCCCTCATAAATGTACAACACCGTGCCACCCTACACACAACAACCATGCCACACTCCTACAACCCTCTGCCACACCATTACAACCACATCCTAACCTCCTACGTCAGCCCAACCACGATCCATCATCCACTACCACGCCCTGCCATTGTCCCAACACGCTAAAAACAAAAACACCCTGTTGCATTATTACCAACCCTGTCAGACCCGCTGAACACCTATATCACCCACCCAGTACACTCCTGCTATTCTCGTTGTTTACCCCTACACTCTGTCTCACCAGTCAGTGCCATTGTATATCATCGCTACACTCTTCCCTTGACATATGATCCTGGAAACATATAATTATTTTTTTATTTCCGAGCCGACCTTTTCTGGTTTCATTTATTTGTAGATTTCTTGATTTTTCTTCATTTTCTGACCTCCAAACTATATTTTTTTCAATATTTCGACACACAGCATTCCTTCCTTTTCATTATTATTTTTCCTCTCCTTCCTTTTTCTGACCTGCAAATAATATTTCCGTCATTATCTCAGCCCATTCTTTCTTTTTTTTCTGACCCAAGCAACTTCTGTCCACACCTTGCCACACACCTTGCACCCGGCCACGTCGCTCTATCCCTCTTCCTGCTCCTAACATCTCCATTTCTCCGTTCGTCTTTCCATAATCCTTCCTTTTTTTCTTTCGCATTCCCCAATCATATATTTTTTTTCTATTTCTTTAAATTCAATAAAAATACAATTCTTTAATTTAATTAATTATCAACAAACTATATCTCCTCTCTTTCCTTCTATCTTTCCCATCTAGTCTTTCTTCGTCCTCCTCCTCTTCCTTCCCCCTTTCACCCTCCTCTTTCCCACTCCCCTTTCCTTGATAACCAATGATGACGATGATTAGCACACCATCTCTATACATCAAAATATCGAATGACTTTTTAATGTTTGTAGGGACTTGCCCACCTTACCCCAATCGACCCCCTTCTCTCTCTCTCTCTCTCTCTCTCTCTCTCTCTCTCTCTCTCAGTAAGGCCTTCAGTCTAAACATCCGCTTACAGACTCTTTGTAGGGAGCTTGACGTGGAGTTCTTCAACGCATGGGACAGTTTCTATGGACAAAGTGAGCTCTTCCACAGGGACGGATTGCACCTTTCTCCCATCGGGGCAGCCAGGCTCGGAAGGCTCCTCAACGACGCAGTACGTGTCATCCGAGCAAAAAACGAGTCACAGCCACGTCCCTCCACCCCGCCCGTGTAAATAGACCCCGAGCATCGCAACAAACCCGTAACCGTGATCCCGCAAGTACCACCACCTCTGTTACCAAGCCTCTAGATAACTTAAAAATCCTTAGCTTCAATGCACGTAGCCAAAGCAACAAATTTGATGAACTGAGATGTCTTGCTCTAACATAAAATTTTGACATAATTGCTATAACCGAAACATTTATCGACACCACAAATTTTCATTTAAGTTCCGAATACAACATAGATGGCTACAGACTCTTCAACAAAAATCGTGTAAACCGTAGAGGCGGTGGCGTCGCCCTTTATGTCAAAAGTTATTTGCAACCCACTGACAAAACACCGGGAAACAGTAATGTTGAACATTTGTGCGTGCGAGTAAACATTGCAAGCGTCAATTTAAATATATCTGTCACCTACAGACCTCCCGGGCAATCACTCGATGACGACCTTGAAATGTACAGCGTCTTAAGGCAGTCACTTAATAACAACGACTCACTGATATTAGGAGACTTTAACCTCCCCCATATCGACTGGGCGACACTGTCAGGTACAGAAGGCGAGTCACATAGAATGATTGAATTTCTAGAAGAAAATTATCTTAGCCAAATGGTTTCTGAGCCAACTCGACAAAATAATATACTCGACCTTGTTATAACGACCCAAGATAACCTAGTCAGTAGTGTCACGGTAGGAGAACACCTCGGTTCTTGCGATCATAAATTAGTGCGCGTCACATTAGAGCTCAATCATCAGTGACTGAAAATAAAGTAAAGGTGCCCAATTTCAAAGGAGCTAACTTCGTTGAAATCCGACAAAAAATAACAGAAATACAACTATCAGATGACGGCAACGTAGATGAAGCCTGGCTAAGCTTTAAAAATCACTTACTCACTCAGCAGAACACATTCGTCCCCTTGTGCGAGAAGCGAATTAACACTAATAAAAGCCCATCGTGGTTTAATAGCGAAATTAAACAATCAGTCAATGAAAGAAAATTGTTTTACAGGTTAAAGAAAGAACAAAGCACGCCCGAAAACATTAGACTTTATAATGATGCCAGGCGACGAGTAAAAAGACTAGTAGGTCTGGCAAAGCGTAGATATGAAGAAAATATTGCAGCCAACTGTAAAAATAATCCGAAATCTTTCTTCAGTTACATAAACAACAGAAAGGCGATCAAAAGTGGTATTGGACCTTTAACAAACAGCGACGGTGCACTAGTGACTGACAGCCAACACATTGCAAACCTCTTAAACAAATACTTTTCCTCGGTGTTTAATACTAACAGTCTTCCTCTCGCTACCACCAACACCAGTACTATTGTAAATCTCGAGCATGCATTGCCTAATTTTGAAATAACAACCGATGAAGTCCTTAAAGTTCTCCATTCACTTAAAACAAATAAAAGTCCCGGACCCGACAAAGTATATCCTATACTGCTTAAAGAAACAGAGAGCGAAATACTCTCCTCCCTCACTACCGTATTCAATATGTTCTTGGGACAAGGCATCGTCCCTTCGGATTGGAAAAAGTCTAACGTGACACCGATTTTTAAGAAAGGAGACAAAAAAATACCAGGTAACTACCGACCCATTAGTCTAACTTCAATTGTAGGTAAGCTACTCGAGAGCATAATTAGAGACAAAATTGTGAGTTACCTCGAAAGCCACTCATTAATTGGGGATTCACAACATGGCTTCCGTAACAAAAGATCCTGCCTGTCAAACCTACTGACCTTTTATAACGATCTCTTCTCAATTTATGACGTAACCAAATCAGTGGACGTAGTCTATCTTGATTTCCAGAAAGCGTTTGATAAAGTCCCACATCATAAATTACTTTATAAATAAAAGCAAATAGGCATTGACGGTCAAGTAAACCAATGGATCGCGAATTCGTTGAGCAACAGACAACAAAGAGTTGCGATTGACGGATTTAACTCAGAATGGGCGCCGGTCACTAGTGGCGTCCCTCAAGGCTCGGTTCTTGGCCCAGTACTCTTCACTATTTACATCAACGACGTGGATGTTGGACTCAATAATCGCATTAGTAAATTTGCAGACGACACAAAGATTGGTAACTCGGTTCTCACTGACGAAGACAGGCAAAGCCTCCAAGAGGATTTGCACAAAATTTCAGCTTGGTCAGATAAATGGGAGATGCCCTTTAATGTAGACAAGTGCCAGGTCCTTCAAGTTGGTACAAAAAATAAGAAGTTCGATTACGAAATACTCGGCGTTAAACTCACAAGCGTTCAATGCGTTAAGGACCTGGGGATTAAAATCGCGTCAAACCTCAAATTCTCACATCAATGCATCGATGCAGCAAATAAAGCGAACATAATGTTGGGCTTCATTAAAAGAAGCTTTTTATTCAAGAATAAATATGTAATACTTCCGCTCTACAATAGTTTAGTCAGACCACACTTGGAATATGCGGTACAGTTTTGGTCTCCCCACCATGCAAAGGACATTGCTAAACTAGAAGGTGTTCAGCGTCGAGCAACAAAAATGATCCCTTCCTTGCGCAACAAATCCTACGAAGAAAGGCTTTCCACCCTTAACATGTTCTCTCTTGAGAAACGTCGCCTCCGAGGAAAACTGATCGAATGTTTTAAAATACTTAATGGTTTCACGAATGTAGACAGAACAAAATTGTTTATGATCGATGACACTTTGCGAACGAGGAACAATGGCACAAAACTCAAATGTAGACAAGTAAATTCAGATTGCACCAAATTTTTATTCACCAACGTTGTAGTGCGAGAATGGAATAAGCTCCCACCATCAGTGGTCCAGTGTAACACGATTGACTCCTTTAAAAACAAGCTCGACCGTCACTTCCTTGAACTTAATATTAACTAGAGTAGAAAAGCAACGTTTTGGAGCCATCTGATTAACGTAAAATCACTTAGGTTTAAGGACAGACCACCTAGTCTGGACCATGGGGTCTGTGTGGTCTGATTTTCTGTGTAAATCTATGTAAATCTCTCTCTCTCTCTCTCTCTCTCTCTCTCTCTCTCTCTCTCTCTCTCTCTCTCTCTCTCTCTCTCTCTCTCTCTCTCTCTCTCTCTCTCTCTCTCTCTCTCTCGCTGAAGTCATCTCTAAAATCCCATGACTGTCTTCGCCCCCACGCTTATCATATTGAGAGAGAGAGAGAGAAAGTGTGTGTGTGTATGTGTGTGTGTGTGTGTGTGTGTGTGTGTGTGTGTGTGTGTGTGTGTGTGTGTGTGTGTGTGTGTGTGTGTGTGTGTGTGTGAAATTCCCTGTCCTCTTCTTGGCGGGTTCGTGCCGTTCTTCCTCCGGTGGGTCGCGTCGCGTTGGTCGGGTTTTGTCACCTTTGCATCCCTTAGCGGCGGGAGTCACACGGGGAGGATAATTGGGCCCGTGTTCCTGATGCCTTCCACCTCCCTTTATTCCTCCTCCTTTATTATGTTGCTCCTTTCTTTTCCGTATTGGTTTTCCGCTCCGCTTCGATCGATTTCCATGAGTTTCTTTTTTATCTTTCCTTCATTTCCCTTTTTTTTTTTTTTTTTTTTTTGGTTGGTTGCACCTCAGGGGTAGGTATGTTGAGCTAGCCAGGTCGGTGAAGAGGAACACCCGCCTAGCAAAAAGAAATTATGAGATTAGGGTAGCCAACGAGCCCAAGAGCGATCCCAAGGGCTTCTTCAAATTGTACAGAACGAAAACAAGGGACAAAATTGGACCGTTGAAAACTAACACAGGTGAGCTCGTTGAGAATGGAGAAGTTATGAGCCAAATGATAAATGACTATTTCCTCTCAGTTTTCACTCAGGAAAATCTAACAACCATTCCGAAGAGAGTTCAGATATATGAGGGCGAAGGGAAAGACAGGTTGAGGGATATGATCATCACTAGGCAAGTAGTCCAGGATGAGATTAGTAGGTTGAAGAAACACAAATCGCCGGGCCCAGACGAAGTATTCCCAAGGGTGTTGAAAGAGTGCAAGGAGGTCCTCAGTGGCCCGCTTACCGATATCTTTAAGATGTCGGTAAATTCTGGGTATGTGCCCAATCAATGGAAAGTAGCTAATGTGACGCCGATTTTCAAAAAGGGAGAGAAGTCAGCCACCTCAAATTATCGCCCAATTAGCTTAACATCAGTTGTAGGAAAGATGTTGGAGTCAATTATAGCCGGGAGCATTCGGGACCATCTAGAAAAGCATAGTTTAATTCATGATTCACAGCATGGATTCACAAAGGGTAGGTCTTGCCTTACTAACCTGTGATAGTGTGATAGAGACTTAGGAGTCCTAGTGAGCGCTGACCTCCGTCCTAGGGCTCAATACATTCAGGCTAAACATCGGGCAAACAGAGTACCTGGTTTCATCTCAAGGAGCGTAATCAATAGGAGCGCTGAAGTCATCCTCAAACTTTACTTAGCACTAGTTAGACCTCATCTCGATTATGCAGTTCAGTTCTGGTCCCCAACTATAGGATGGATATCAAGATGTTAGAATCTGTAAAGAGGAGGATGACAAAGATGATTCAGGGGGTGAAAAACTTGCCTTATGAAGACAAGCTAATGCAGTTAAATCTACAATCTCTAGAAAGGCGAAGGTTGCGAAGAGACTTGATCGAAGTCTATAAATGGATGAAGGGCTTTAATAAAGGGGATGTCAATAAGCTTTTGATAGTAAAAGAGCCAGGTAGGACGCGTAGCAATGGTTTTAAGTTAGACAAATTCAGATTTAACAAAGACATAGGCAAGAATTGGTTCACCAGTAGAGTGGTGGACGAATGGAACAGGCTTGGGGGCCATGTTGTGGGTGCCAATACCATAGATACGTTCAAGAAGAGGTTAGATAAAGCCATGGATGGTGAGGTAAGGTGGGGTTGAGTGTACAGGAGCTGCCTTGTATAGGCCAACCGGTCTCTTGCAGACTCCTTACGTTCTTATGTTCTTATGTTCTTAGGTTATCTTACAAAGGGAGCGAGGGATGGAATTGGAGGATTAGGAAGCGGAGGAGGAGTTTAATGAGGAAGAGCAGACCTGTGGGAAGGTAGTGATAGCGGTTATGATGAAAGGAAGAAATGGAGGAGGAGGAGAAGGAGGAGGAGGAGGAGGAGGAGGAGGAGGAGGAGATAAAGAAAGAAGGAGATGGGAAATGAAAGAGGAAGGGTTATGAATTGTACCCTTGAGAGGAAGGAGAAGGGAGGAGACTAATAGGGAAGAGGGGAGAGGATGTGAAGGACGAGAGAGGAAGGAAAGAAAACAAGAAAAAAAGTGAACGGAATGGGAAGAAATCATTATAAACAGACACAAAACAAATAATACAAATAAAAATAAAACTCATAACAATAATAATAATAATAAAGTAAATAATAGAGAAATGGATAGACGATGCCAAATATAAATTAATGGTTTTGCTGTGCCCTGAATCCTCCTCCCTGGTGCAGGAAAATCATGATGCAGACTGTCTAATGACCCGAACATAATGATGATAATAATAAAGGTCATACTGCTCCACCGCTACCGATACTACTACTACTACTACTACTACTACAACTACTACTGCTACTACCACTACTACAACTACTACAACTACTACTACTACTACTACTACTACTACTACTACTACTATTACTACTGCTACTACCACTACAACAAATACTAATACATATACTACAACTAAACTTACTACAACGTTTGCTACTAATACAACAAAAAACAGCCATAACGAGGCAAAGAAAAGAAAAAAAAGAGATGAACCAGCGGAGAAAAAAAAAGTGAAGGTAAAGAAGACGAAAAAGAGGAAGAGGATGGATAAAGTAAGAACATAAGGAGGAAAAGTGTGTGTGTGTGTGTGGGGGGGGGGGGGGTAGTTAAGAGTAATGATGATGATATTAATAATAATAATAATAATAATAATAATAATAATAATAATAATAATGATAATAATAATAATAATAATAATAATAATAATAATAATCGGCCCTCAGCATCGCCTCGATAAAACACTACAAACCGCGAAGCGGTTTGGAGTGTTTTATCCGTGGTGTTTTATCCGTGGTGTTTTATCCGTGGTGTGGCCGGGACGGCCACACCACGGACAATATTGACGTTTTCTTCTTCTCTCCTTCTTCTTTTTTTTTCCTTTCTCCTTCTCCGCTTCCCTTTTCTCCTCCTCCTTTTTCTTACTTTCTGGCCTTTTTTTACTCCTGTCTTCCTTTTTACTCTTTCTCCTTTTCTTTTTTTTTCCTTCCCTTTCCACCGCCTCCTTCTCTTCCTTCTTTCTTTTGCTCTCTACTCTTATATTACTCTTCTCTCTACTTTTTACTCTCCTCTTCCTCTCCTTTTTTCCTTCCTCCTTCACCTCCTTCTGCTCCTCCTTCTTTCTTTTGCTCTGTTTCTCCTCTTTTTTCCTACATTTTTATACATTTTCACTTTCTTTTTTACTCTTCAATTATTTTTTTTATTTCTGCTTGACTCGACTGACGTTATTGGCATGTTCCTCTTCTCTCCTCCTCCTCATCGTCTTCTTTTTTTTTTCCTCCTCCTCCGCCTTTTCTCTGTTTCTCTTCCTCTTCCTTACATTTTTCAGTTTTTTATTCTTTATTTCCTCTTCATTTCTCTTTTCACTTCTGCTTCGCTTTGATTATCTCTCTCTTCCACCCTCCCCCTCCATTCGTTTTCCCTTCCTCTTACTCATTTTTCCCCCTTCCTCTTTCTGTTCTTACTTTATCCATCCTCTTCCTCGTCTTCGTCTTCCTTTCATCCAACGTTTTTGTTTTCTTCTCTCCTCTCATTCCCCATCATTATTTTGTTTTATCTTCCCTACTGCTTCGATTTCCTTCCCGGTCTTTCCTTTCCTCCATTTTCTTCCCCTTCCCTCCTCCTCATCTTTGTCACTTCCTTCCTTCACCTTCGTTCCTATCTAGTTTTCTCCTCCATTACCTTCTATTCAGTTTACTATCTCCTACCTCCTCCAACTTCCCCTCCTTTGTTTCCCCTCCTTCTGCTCTCCCTTCCCGTCTTTCATCGTTCACTATCCTTTTTTTTTTTTTTTCATCCTCACCTGCCGCCCTTCACTTCTTCCATTCTCTTGCCCTCCCTTCCAGTCCTCGTTTTTTTCTTTAATATCCTCTTTTCCTTTTCCTCCACCTCCTCCTTTCCCTCCTCCTCCTCCTCCTCCTCCTCCTCCTCCTCCTCCTTGGCCAGACCTAATAAATCAGTACTTGCCACTATCAAATCTTCCATCACCTTGATATATTTTTTCCCTCATCTCATAAATCTGACACATTTATTTAAGCATCTCTTCTCCCTTTACTGCCCACACCTCTCCCTTCTTCGTGTTCCTTTTCTTCCTGTCTCCTTTATCATCTCTCTCAATATTATTTCTTTACATTTTTTTTTCTCTTTCGTTGTTTCCTTTTGTATTTTTTTTTTTTACTTCACCAATTTTCGCTCCCTTTTTGTACTCTTTCCTGCCCTACTTTCCTGCGTCCTTGAACTTAGTATTTACATTGAACTTAGTATTTATGAAGAAAGGGACCTTTATAACATTAACGTATGTCCATTCTCTTTCCAGGTAAGCCGCGAGATGACACCCTGAGGCAGTCATTAAGGCAGAGGAAAGGTGACTGTGGTGACGATAGGTGTACTTTCTCACCTGTCCATTTGCGCATTACTCAATACCTCTGACTGTTGCCGCTTATCAGTTCACTCAGTTACCAAAATTATCGCTCATGTTCTGGAAACGAAGAGGAGCAAAGTATTATTGCGGCACACTGCAACCCTTCACCCTCTGCGTCATCCTTTGCTACCACACTCTTCGATCCAGTTCCCGTTGTCGCCTGGTTGTCCGCTCCCTTACCATGACTATTGTTCATGTTCTGGAAGGGAGGAAGAGCAAGGTATTAAACAGCCACACAACAACTTCTTGCCCTCCGCACCACCTTTTGTTACATTCCGTTCGACCCGTTTATCGCCTCAGCTTGTCTTTGCTCCATCATGCCTTTTTACGTCAAGCAGGAGCGTAATGCACACCGACACCAATAACAGCAGGAAGCACATAAAGCATTCTTTTTTTATCAAATACTCATTAAGAAGACATTTGACTTCTTAAGATTTTACATTATTGTTTTTGTCATTGCGATTTATTTTTCAACATTTTTAAAACGGAATTAAATAACTATAAGCAATTTCAACCGCATAAAATAAAATGTCTTTTTTTTTTTTATATTTGGCAAGCGGTCTACGTTTTCGGTGCTGTCTATTTGTCTGTCTGTCCCCTTGTTTGTTTGTCTGTCAGCAGGATGAACTTATACGGCATATTTTCCACGTGTTCACTTCAGAAGTAAAGGATTTAAATATTTTCTCAAATTAAATATATGATCACATGTTAATTAGATATTTTATGTTTTTAATTCCTCATATTCAAAATTTTGAATACTTAAAAGAATGTTGATTATAGTTTTAACACTATATATATATATATATATATATATATATATATATATATATATATATATATATATATATATATATATATATATATATATATATATATATATATATATATATATATATATATATATATATATATATATATATATATATATATATATATATATATATATATATATATATATATATATATATATATATATATATATATATATATATATATATATATATTGTCAATAATGAATGCAATATTTTTTTCTTGAACTAAACATATCCTCATTTCATGAATCATTCCTTGGTTCAACGTTCAGTGTCACTCCACGCCGCACTAGTACCGCGTCAGCCCCGCAAAGCCCGCAGCGTCACTCCACACCGCGCCATCACCGCGTCAGCCCCACACACCACCACAGCGTCACTCCACGCCGCGCCAGCACCGCGTCAGCCCCGCACAGCACCGCAGCGTCACTCCACGCCGCGCCATCACCGCGTCAGCCCCACACAGCACCGCAGCGTCACTCCACGCCGCGCCAGCACCGCGTCAGCCCGGCACAGCACCCCAGCGACACTCCACGCCGCACCAGCACCGCGTCAGCCCCGCACAGCACCACAGCGTCACTCCACGCCGCGCCAGTACCACGTCAGCCCTGCAAAGTACCACAGCGTCACTCCACCCCGCGCCAGCACCGCGTTAGCCCTGCACAGCATCACAGGGTCACTCCACGCCGCGTCAGCACCGCGTCAGCCCCACAAAGCACCACAGCGTCACTCCACGCCGCGCCAGCACCGCGTCAGCCCCGCACAGCACCGCAGCGTCACTCCACGCCGCGCCAGCACCGCATCAGCCCTGCACAGCACCGCAGCATCACTCCACGCCACGCTAGCACCGCGTCAGCCCCACTCAGCACCACAGCGTCACTCCACGCAGCGCCAGCACCGCGTCAGCCCCGCACAGCACCACAGCGTCACTCCACGCAGCGCCAGCACCGCATCAGCCCCGCAGAGCACCACAGCGTCACTCCACGCCGCGCCAGCACCGCGTCGACCCCGCACAGCACCGCAGCGTCACTCTACGCCGCGCCAGCACCGCGTCAGCCCCGCACAGCACTACAACGTCACTCCACGCCGCGCCAGCACCGCGTCAGCCCCGCACAGCAGTACAGCGTCACTCCACGCCGCGCCAGCACCGCGTCAGCCCCGCACAGCACTACAGCGTCACTCCACGCCGCGCAAGCACCGCGTCAACCCCGCACAGCACTACACCGTCACTCCACGCCGCCCCAGCACCGCGTCAGCCCCGCACAGCACTACAGCGTCACTCCACCCCGCGCCAGCACTGCGTCTGCCCCGCACAGCACCACAGCGTCAATCCACGCCGCGCCAGCACCGCGTCTGCCCCGCACAGCACTACAGCGTTACTCCACGCCGTAATGAGACAAGCGCGGCATCAATTATCAAAATGAATCGTTATTGAGTTTCGGGAATGTGTGACGAGAATTCATTAGGAAATACCTCGAAAAAGAACCTTTGTTAAAACTGCTCTCTCTCTCTCTCTCTCTCTCTCTCTCTCTCTCTCTCTCTCTCTCTCTCTCTCTCTCTCTCTCTCTCTCTCTCTCTCTCTCTCTCTCTCTCTCTCTCTCTCTCTCTCTCTCTCTCTCTCTCTCTCTCTCTCTCTCTCTCAGTCATTTTTCAAACAACAAGTCAGAGCGGGGAAAAGGGCAATAAATTTTAGTATCAGGTTATACTTAAATAAATAAAAATTCTCTCTCTCTCTCTCTCTCTCTCTCTCTCTCTCTCTCTCTCTCTCTCTCTCTCTCTCTCTGCCATTTTTCACATACAACCTTTGAC
The DNA here is from genome assembly GCF_024679095.1 of Eriocheir sinensis. Lineage (NCBI taxonomy): Eukaryota > Metazoa > Arthropoda > Malacostraca > Decapoda > Varunidae > Eriocheir > Eriocheir sinensis. The sequence continues at coordinate 35,618 of NW_026111552.1, read as the reverse complement.
CCAGAGCGGAGAAAAGGGCGATAAATTAACGTATCAGGTCATACTTAAATCAATTTCTCTCTCTCTCTCTCTCTCTCTCTCTCTCTCTCTCTCTCTCTCTCTCTCTCTCTCTCTCTCTCTCTCTCTCTCTCTCTCTCTCTCTCTCTCTCTCTCTCTCTCTCTCTCTCTCTCTCTCTCTCTCTCTCAAGTTTCCCCTCATTAACCTTCCCCCCTTAATATAAAAGTATCTTCCCTCTTTTTCTTTCCCTCACCATTCCCCCTTTATTCCCTTTCTTCCCTCTTACCCCCCCCCCATCACCCTTTGCTGAACTCCTCCGAAAATATCTAAGTTCGCCCCAATAACAGGAAGGAAAATGGGCCTCGTGTTAATCCCTTATTTATACTTCGTTACCACTACTCCTCCTCCTCCTCCTTCTCCTTCTCCTCCTCCTTCTCCTCATTCGTCTTCTCTTTAGTTTTCTTTTTCCTCCTGCTCCTCCTTTTTGACGTTTTCCTTCGCTTTAGTTTTCGAGTTTGTTTTTGCACTTCATTCACTTTCATTCCTTTCTCCTTTCTTCATTAGCTTTCGATTTTTTTTCCTCCTCCACCCCCTCGTTTTTAGTCCTTCTCTGGCTGTTCTTCCTTTTCTTGCTCCTATTTCTGTTTTCTTCCACTTCTCTTCATTTCCTCCTTTTTTCCTCCTTTTAATCCTTAAACCTACTACTTCTTTCTCCTTCATTGTGCTCCTTTTCCTTTTTCTTTTCCTTCTCCCCACACTCCATATCCTGCTTTTCCTCCTCCTCCTCCTCCTCCGGGTCCTAAGTGTTTGCATACAGCCTTCCGCGCGTCTCGCCACACCACTATTCCAACTTCGCCTTCAATACAAGTTTCAAAGCCTCGCGAGATAAACTTTGGAATTAGAAAGAGTCAAGGAAAAGAGAGTTTAGTCGAGTTTACATAAAAGCACGACCGAGGAGGAGGAGGAGGAGGAGGAGGGTGTAGTGTATGATGGTAAGAAAAAATATGAAAAAAAACTTGCTTGCTAAAAAAAGTTTGAACGTGGGAAGACGTGTGTGTGTGTGTGTGTGTGTGTGTGTATGTGTGTGTGTATGTGTGTGTGTTCGCTCGGCCTGACCTTGATTGAACGTGAAAAGGAGGAAAACAGGAAGAAAAAAAGTTTATAATATGGATGCAAATTGGCAGACCATCAGCCACTGCCCCGTTTTCTTAAACACGGTCTAGGGAAAATAAGGAGACAACGGGGAAAACACAAACGGGAGAAGCAGTATGAATAAACTTAGAAATATATATAAAAAAAAAGAGTACAAACAACACAATTTATAAAGAAGGAGGATATGGCATCTGCAGAGAGCCTCTTTATACAAGTAAAGCACACATCGCGGCTATTCCTAACATCTTTCCGCGGACACTTCCTGCACCGTACTATGCGAGAGCTGATATTGAACAACACCGCCTGCTCCATTGCTCCATTAGGACGTGAACATCAATGGGGATGTTCTAGATAGTGGATAAGTAGGATTGCAAGGGGAACTGAGGTGAACCAGTTATCCACAGTTACGTTCCTGTTGGTGTTATGATATTGTTTACGTAGTCAGCTCCTTCGTCAGGCAGTGTCCCAGGCCGAGGTTTCCTTGAGGTGGATCTGGATCACTTACCCAAATGTACGTTTTGGCCCCAACAGGCACTCCATATATATATATATATATATATATATATATATATATATATATATATATATATATATATATATATATATATATATATATATATATATATATATATATATATATATATATATATATATATATATATATATATATATATATATATATATATATATATATATATATATATATATATATATATATATATATATATAGATATATATATATATATATATATATATATATATATATATATATATATATATATATATATATATATATATATATATATATATATACACACACACACATACATATACATTTTGGGGGAGACTACGTAATACAACGTTGTATTACGTATACACATACGTGGGGTCGAAACGGGCACCAATCGCTTCTACACTGGACACGGAAAGAGAGAGAGCGGCATGCACACAACATCGACAACATCAAAGAGAACACAAAAGCTATCAGGCATCACAGCTGTCTGGCGCCAATGAGGCGGCTGTGTTACTATTGAGAAAATATAGTGGGGTCGGATCCGACCTCCGAATGTGTTTAAGGGTTAAGAAAAAAATCCCTACAACTACCATGGCTGGAGACAATGCGTCTAATAGACCGAGTAACTATGAATGGCGGATAGTTACAAGAACAAGCGAATTTTGGCTGACTTAGAGTGTTTAAAGTAAGAAAACTGAAAGAGAGGAGAGGAAGGAGGAGGCAGAACATTACTAAGAGTAGAACCGTATATCATTCTCTTCATTTCTCGTTAAGCCTGACCGTCAATAAATGATTACCTCTTGGCTGTAAATGCTTCAAATGTCAGGAAGTGAAGGTATGTACAGTGGCGGACATATGAAACAGAAACACCTCCGCCACCCGCCAGGAGGTGTGGTGCTCTCTGGACATGGTAACACTGATGAGTATGAAGCTTCACCAGGTTTGCTTTAATCAGTCGCTAGGACGAATCGAACGCGGTTGTTATTGCTGCTTCTGTGTAGGGTCGTTGGTGGTGTATAAGCCATGTCCCGCCTGACAGTGCAAAAGCGTTTGGTGCCTATATCAAGAAAATGACTTATATTCCACAATATATTTGTATTTTATTCACATGAAACACATGCTTTGTAATCGTGACTCGACAACCCTCACGAACCGTATGATATTTTTCGACGGCCAGGATAACAAGCCATTATAACATTATCATCGCCTATGATAACAATCAAAGAATTGCCGTGACCACCTTCTACCTGACGGTGAATCTGAAAACGGCAGAACTCTCACACTGACGCAATGATATGAGATGTTGCTACAGGAGGAGGCAGAGCAGGTCATCGGGGTGAAAACCAGGAGAGTGTAGGGAAGGGAAGGAGTGAAGGGGCAAGGGACGGTGGGCTTTGTAGGCGACAGGAGCTACGTTGGGAGGGATATATTATAAGTGATAACAGGACTGAGTTATTGTTTCATGGAAATACTGAATTTTCGTCAGACCCGAATCATTATATATTATAATTTACTAGCATGGTTTATATGAATTCATAATACTTTCTAATTCAGAATGGATACTTCATGTGCAAATAATTATGGCTTCTTTAGTTTGACAGACATTACACCTGTTGTCATAGGTGCTGCGAAATAGTTAGGCAGGCAAGCCGAGCAGGCATATAACTGGTTGAGTGTGACCACGCTGAGAGAGAGAGAGAGAGAGAGAGAGAGAGAGAGAGAGAAGTAAGGAAAAATTATGCATATTTGTGGAGAGGATACTACAACAACCAGAATAATTACTACTACTACTACTACTGCTACTACTACTACTACTATTACTACTACTACTACTACTACTACTACTACTACTACTACTACTAATAATAATAATAATAATAATAATAATAATAATAATAATAATAGTAATAATAATAATAAAAGTTCTCTGTAATCATGCAGGGTTAGATCTCACCTATCTACAAAGTACTCATGAAGAAGCTGATACGATAATGATTCTGCACTGTGTGCATACACAGTCCCCTATGCTAGTTGTATGGTCTCGCGACACATATGTCTTGTTACTCCTTATGGCACACAGCAGTACAATAAAAAAAGATATAATACTGAAAGCTGGGACAAACATTGCACCAAAGTATATACCTGTTAAGAAACTTTTATCATAATGGAAGTTGAAAGATGATATAGCAAAGGGATTGTTGCCATTCCATGCTGTCACTGGATCAGACACCACATCCTTCTTGTGCGGCCATACAAAAAGAACAGCATTATATGTATACCTGGATCACCCTACGCTTCCATCCGGTATAGGAAAAGATCCCATAACTAGGGAATCTCTGGCTGAGGTGGAGAAATTTGTATGTTTAGTGTATACTGTGCCTGAAGCTATGTCAACGGATAAGGCAAGAACCATTCTGTTCACAAAAGGTGTCACGCAGGAACGTCTCCCGCCTATAAGTGATGCCTTAAAGCATCACATCATGAGAGTCCATCTTCAGGCTTTGACATGGCTCAAAGCAATAGAACCTTGTCCTACCATACCAAATCCCAGTGAATGTGGATGGAAGCTAGTAAATGGTCAACTGAAACCTGTGCTATTGACCTCCGAACCTGTACCTGAGTCATGTATATATCTGATAAATAGCGGTTGTATTGAGAAGAGTGTCACTCGCAGATGTGGTTGTCGCAAGGCAGAGATGCCATGCACTGGATTGTGTAAATGCTCAGGGAAGTGTTTTAATGTTAATAACAATATATGAAGGAAAATTATATAAGCTATTGTAAAGAAAAATGATAAGAAAAGTTTATATCATTATTAGGTCCGGTTAATTCATTTTTACTTGTCATATTACATTTATAAGGAGCATATGCTTGTTTGAGTTACTTGTTTTAACATTTGTATACATTATACTCTCATTACACTTCAATATTAACTGAAATTACTTGCTTTTATTGCATATATGCATTGCTCCCTCATCGAATTTCATTAAAAATGTTCATTTATAAACAGGCCACCGGATGCGAAAAGTTTACCAATTTGATTTGGCTCTCACAGGATAAAAACAAAAAAACTCAGAATGTTATCCACTAGATTTGGATTCAGCACCCTCAAATTACGTAAAAGCAATTGGATACCAAAATCTACTCAAAAATACCTACCCATTCATTAAGAAGGCCCCCCATTGAAAATTGGAGCCAGACTAAGCCCGGTCGGAACCGGAACATTATATTATATCTAGGCCGCTACTATACTTCATATATTTTTCAAATAATAACTTCTTGGATTCCCTCATAACCTTGATATTTCTTAATTCATCATTTATATTATTCTATTAAGCTCAGTTGAGTGCCAACTCGTGCTGGACGCGTCAGTTGCTGAAGGGTACAATACTGGCGTCCTTACCCTGTGAATGGATGACAGGGATGAGGAAGAAAGTTATCTTATCCTGATAATAAAATTAAACTGACAAACAAAATAATATTATCTCTTTTTTTTTCTCTCTCTCTCTCTCTCTCTCTCCATTTTTGCTAACTGCAAGACCATAATGTGAAGAAATGCTTTGGGAAAAACAAGTTCCTTAATATGATGAACCTAACCACTGGCATCGTGTAACATAAAGGCAAACACAACATACAAGTATAGTAACATAAGCCTAGGTCAATTAATGGTAATCCATCTATATTTCACATAGGTGCCATACATATACCACGGAACACATATAACAATAATAATAACAACAACGAATAGCATAAATCCGCATCGTTTACGTGTTTCGCATCGTTTACGGTCGCATTGTTTGTTTTTCGCATCGTTTACGGTCGCATTGTTTGTTTTTCGCATCGTTTACGGTCGCATTATTTGTTTTTCGCATCGTTTACGGTCACATTGTTTGTTTTTCGCATCGTTTACGGTCGCATTGTTTGTTTTTCGCATCATTTACGGTCGCATTGTTTGTTATTCGCATCGTTTACGGTCGCATTGTTTACGGTCGCATCGTTTACGTGTTTCGCATCGTTTACGTGTTTCGCATCGTTTACGGTCGCATTGTTTACGGTCGCATCGTTTACGTGTTTCGCATCGTTTACGGTCGCATTGTTTACGGTCGCATCGTTTACGTGTTTCGCATCGTTTACGGTCGCATTGCTTGTTTTTCGCATCGTTTACGGTCGCATTGTTTACGTGTTTCGCATCGTTTACGGTCTCATTGTTTACGTTTTTCGCATCGTTTACGGTCGCATTTTTTGCGTTTTTCGCATCGTTTACGGTCGCATTGTTTACGTTTTTCGCATCGTTTACGGTCGCATTGTTTACATTTTTCGCATTTTTATAGTCGCATTGTTTACGTTTTTCGCATCGTTTATAGTCGCATTGTTTACGTGTTTCGCATTGTTCACGAGCGCCTCAGTAACGGAATGTCTCGGGACGAGGGGGCAGTGGAGGAGGCCCCTTCCGCGAAGGTGTCGCCGGCCTGCTCCTCGACTGGGCCGCGGTCGGCAGCCTCCTCCTCTTTTCACACCCCGCGCGTTTTGTGTGCCAGTCAGTGTGTTTTGAGGGACTCAGTCTTGTGTTTTTGTGTGGCAGTCAATGTGTTTTGAGGGACTCAGTCTTGTCTTTTTGTGTGGCAATCAGTATGTTTTAAGGGACTCAATCTTGTCTTTGTGTGTGCCAGTCAGTGTTTTTTGAGGGACTCAGTCTTGTGTTTTTGTGTGCCAGTCAGTGTGTTTTAAGGGAGGTGTGTTGCAGATTCCCAAGTGGGCGGGTATGATGTTAGACAGGCGTGGTGGGGGAGAGGCAGGGAGCGAGGGAGGGTGGTAGGCAGGCTGGTAGGTAGGGAGGTAGGTAGGTAGGAGGGGAGGGAGGGAGGTGAGCGGGAAGGTAGCTAGCATAGACCTATCCACACTGCGAACCTCCATGACCCTCCTCTCCTCCTGCCCTCCTTACCTATACCCAACCACCCACCGATATCCCTCCCCTCCCTCCTCTCTCCTTCCACACCCCCACCAACCCACTCACCCACCCACCTCGTTTGGGCTGTGTTTTTGTGTGTGCCAGCCAGTGTGTTTTGAGGGAGGTGTGTTGCAGGTTCGCAAGTGTGCGGGTAGGATGGTAGGCAGGCGTGGTGGAAGAGACCCAGGGAGCGAGGGAGGTTGGTAGGCAGGCTGGTAGGTAGGGAGGTAGGGAGGCAGGTAGGTAGGTAGGGAGGGAGGGAGGTGAGCGGGAAGGTAGTTATTAAAGACCTACCCCCACTGCGAACCTCCATGCCCCTCCCCTCCTCATGCCCTCCTTAACTATACCCACCAATACACCCACCAATATATCCCCCCTCCCCTCCCTCCCTCCCTCTCCACTCCCGCCCACCAACCCACTCACCCACCCACCTCATTTTGTGTCATTTGAGGTGACTGAGTCTAGGTTTTTGTGTGCTGAGTCTAGTGTTTCTTGTGCTGAGTCGTATTTCATTTTGGCTGAGTCCTCTACTTTACGAGTTTCGTCTCGTCTACGGGCGCATCGTTTACGTGCTTCGCATTGTTTACGTGTTTCGCATCGTGTACGTGTTTCGCATTGTTTACGTGTTTCGCATCGCTTACGTATTTCGCATCGTCTACGTGTTTCGCATCGTTTACATGTTTCGCATCGTTTACGTGTTTCGCATCGTTTACGTGTTTCGCATCGTTTACGTGTTTCGCATCGTTTACGTGTTTCGCATCGTTTACGTGTTTCGCATTGTTTACGTGTTTCGCATTGTTTACGTGTTTCGCATCGTTTATGTGTTTCGCATCGTTTACGTGTTTCGCATCGTTTACGTGTTTCGCATCGTTTATGTGTTTCGCATCGTTTACGTGTTTCGCATTGTTTACGTGTTTCGCATCGTTTACGTGTTTCGCATTGTTTATGTGTTTCGCATCGTTTACATGTTTCGCATCGTTTACGTGTTTCGCATCGTTTACGTGTTTCGCATCGTTTACGTGTTTCGCATCGTTTACGTGTTTCGCATCGTTTACGTGTTTCGCATTGTTTACGTGTTTCGCATTGTTTACGTGTTTCGCATCGTTTATGTGTTTCGCATCGTTTACGTGTTTCGCATCGTTTACGGGCGCATTATTTACATGTTTCGCATCGTTTACGGGCGCATTAATTACGTGTTTCGCATCGTTTACGGGCGCATTGTTCACAGGCGTCTAAGTAACGGAATGTCTCGGGACGAGGGGGCAATGGAGGAGGCCCCTTCCGCGAAGTTGTTGGCGGCCTGCTCCTCGACTGGGCCAGGGCCGGCAGCCTCCTCCTCTTCGGACCCCGCGCAAACAAACATTCCCGTCCGCCTCAAGGTTCGGGTTAAGAACTTTTGGAGGCGTTAGGAACGTATATTAAAATCTTTTAATTACTCGGTGAAACCCGTTGTCGCAGTTTGTATAAGTCTGAGATGTGAATGAAAGATGGTGTGGAAAGCGGTAACCCTGCCGCCATATGGTTCTCGTTCCTGCTTGTCCCTGCACTGTTTCCTTCCACGCAGCAATTTCGCTTTGCAATGCTTCCCTGTGATTGGTTTGCTTTATAAGCTCATGTATGAAAGGTCCAAGTTTCTGGCTACATGGATGACGATGACGGGCTGATGAAGTACTCACGCCAGACGCGGCATACGTTATGTCACCGCTTGTGTCGCAACCTTTCCCTTCCTGCAAACACGTCACCTCAAGAGTTTAGGGAAACGAGCAAGAAGAAAATCAATTCATGTCGTGTGCCGCTTTCTCAACTGTAACAAGGGTGAAGTACATATTATTACTATTATTATTATTATTATTATTATTATTATTATTATTATTAGTAGTAGTAGTAGTAGTAGTAGTAGTAGTAGTAGTAGTAGTAGTAGTAGTAGTAGTAGTAGTAATTATTCAGGTTGTTGTAGTATCCTCTCCACAAGTATGAATAGCTTTTCTTTACCACTTTTTCTCTCTCTCTCTCTCTCTCTCTCTCTCTCTCTCTCTCTCTCTCTCTCTCTCTCTCTCAGGCCGTATAACATGTCTACGGGAACTTCTGGACTCCGCACCGAGATGGGCAACACAACAAATACCTGATGCCTAATGTAGACGGGGGTGGACACAGCTATCCCACAAAAAAAAGAGGTGTGGCAAAAGTAGCACGGAAAAATAATGATGGGAAAGAAAAAAAAAACGAAGGAAAGGGATCAAGAGTTAGGGAGGAAACAGGATAAGGAGAGGGAGAGGGTTGGGGATAAAGATGAAGAGAGGAAAGAGGAGAGAGAAGCAAATAAAGGAAGAGAAAAGCAAAAAAAGGAAGAGAGGAGAGGAAGAGAAAGAAGAAACAAACACCAAAGATATACAATGAAGAGGAACAGAGTGGTAAGAAAGAGGTAGAAAGACAGTGGGATGAGGAAAGGTTCATGGGTGAAAAATAGGACGCAAGTTGAAGGCAGCGGAAACAAGGAGCGTGGAGTTCATGGAGGTAAGACTAATCTTACCTCCATGGTGGGGTCAGTATCCTCGCAGCCGAACCATGTGACGTCATGCGTGAGCAACCTCAAAACTAAAGCCAAGAGTGAGACGACTGCGCTCTTAGGTCGGTATTCTTAGACGTTACCGACGCTCACAACAGTTATTTGTAAGGGCCCCCCGAAAAAAGAGTTAAAACGCGTTCTCATTTTACTGAAGGCATGTCAAACGCCCACCAGGGTAATAATTAATTCTTCTGCTTGTTCTTATTCTCCCTCTTCTCTTTCTTTCACCTTAACCTCTTTCTCTTATAATATTTTTCGACTCCTCTTCTTCCTCAACCAGTCATTTTTTTTTTTTTACTATTACGCAGCTCTTCTTCCTCGTCCTCCTCCTCCTCCTCCTCCTCCTCCCCCACCCCCAGACAAAAATAATAGTCACTTACCTCGCTGAGCTGAGGGGGACGAAGACCTGTAGACACACTTCCTTTGAGACGCTCCATTAAACTTTTTTTTTCTCTCGTTTCTTGTTCATTTAGCCGCCGTTCCTCCTCCTTCACCCTTCATCCTGCCAGGAGAAAGGGGGAGAAGAAAATGGTCAGCTGTGTCAGTGTAAGGACGTGGAAATGGTCGCTTGGTGTTGTGCACGGGGTGTGATGGGTGCCTAGTTGTATATGTAAGGAACATGGGAATGGTTGCTTGGTTTTGTGTAAAGGTATAATAAATAATGGGTATCTAATTTTGTGTGAGGGGAAGAGAAGCAGAAATGGTCAATTGAATTCTCAATGTTGCTGTTTTCCTTGCAGTTTGCTGTTTGAGATATGGAGTTTTAATGACATCTTTTCCTCGTTGCTGTTGTTTTGATGTTATTCTTTTTATTGTTTCTTTCAATTGCTGCTTTTTTTTATTTCTGTCACTTCACCTTTTATTCTCGTCGTTGTTTGCCGTTTCAAGACAAGGGGTTTCACTATCACTGTTTTTTTTTTTTTTTTTTTTTTGTCATATTTTCCATCCTACTCCTACTTTTTTTGTTGTTGCTTTATTTTCTTTCAACTGCTGTTCCTGGTTATTTTCACTACTGCTTTTATTCATATTTGCAGTTTCACGACGCGTGGTTTCAATGTCACTGCTCTTTCTCTCGCTGTTTTTTATTAGATACTGTTCCTGCTGCTGCTGTTGTTGTTGCTGTTTCTTTAAACGGCAGTTTGTTATTTCTGTCACTGCAGATTTTCTTCTTCTTTTTTGCTGTTAAGCGGAGTTTCACTATCGCTTTATCCTGTTGTAGTTGTTTTCTTGATACTGTGTTGCTAACATTTATTTCCACTGTTGTTTCTTATTCCGGTTACTACTGTTTTTATTCCTATTTTTTTTATTTTTTTATTCTTGTTTGTTGTTTCACAACGTAAGGTTTCAATACGACTTTCTCGTTGCCGTTATTACTGTTGCCGCTGTTGTTGTTGTCGTTATTACCGCTGTTCCTCGCCACCGGGCCGCTGGTTTAATATCCTGCCACTTACTGATGGCGCATCGCGGCCACCGTGGTTTATATGGTCATTACTGGCCGGGTTTAATCTCTCGCGGGAGGCGGCGACGACTTGGATTAGCTCCATATTTTGTGTGAGCTAAACCCGCGCGGCGGCGTGGTGGGCTGAGGGTGCGGGCGTGTTGGCGTTGGGTTAGAGCTGGTTTCTTGGGGGTGGGGGGGCAGGGCATCCTAGTCCCTACAATCGCATTTACTGCAACAAAATAGGACGTCAATGAAAAAAAAAATAAAAGTGACCTCAGCAGCCTTGATGTCCGTCTGCCATTTCTGAAGTGAGGTGCGGCGGCAGGTGGCCGGCTGACACAGGTGGGGAGAGAGAGCAGGTGTGGGAAGGGGAAGGTGGAGGGAACACGCTGGAGCTATACAGGGAGAAGGAGACGAGGGACGAGAAGGGCGAATCAGAATAAGGAAGTGAGAGAGGGAGCGGAAGAAAAAAGGGATATAAAAATATATGTTTAAGATTATTCTCTTATTGCTTCTTTTATTATCTCTCAACTTCTCTTTCGACTTTTTTTCCTCCTTATCTATATTGTTTCCTCTTTCCCCTTCCTCGATTTTCGCTATTGTTTTCGTCTTACTTTTCTTTATGTTTATGTTCATTCGCGACTGTGAAGTTGGTGAAAAAATTAACGGTTGCGATCACCACTTAATCCGTTTCAATGTCAACATAAGTCACAAACTCGTAGACAATCCGTCAGTGATACCCGACTACAAAAAAGCAAATTTCAACCTAGCCCGTGAGCTGCTTCCCTCTGCGACCTGGGACCAACTTCACCTAACCGACAATACAATCGACAACGTGTGGAACAACTTCAAAGATAAGCTTTTGGGAGTAGAAAAGGCTACAGTGCCGACGAAACCCAGGCGAGTAAATGGTGCCGTAGATCCACCGTGGATGACCAGAGAAATAAAAAGGGCGGTAAACTTAAAAAAAAGGAATTATAACCTAATGAAAGAGAATGACACGGCCGAAGCCCGTTCTCAGTACCACAACAGCCTCAGAGCTTGTCGCACCCTTATTCGGAGTAGTAAACGCAACTACGAAAAACAAATAGCGCGTGACACCAAGACAAACTCAAAAATTCTTCACATACATCAGATCGAAAAGAAAGTAAAATCCAATATTGGTCCCCTGACAGACGAGACTGGAGCTGCAACTCAGGACAGTAAACAGATGGCCAGAATCCTCAACAGTAACTTCGCATCCGTATTCACAGTCGAAAACATCGAAACCATGCCCGAGAACCCTGACCCGCCGAGGGGAATCACGCCCCTGAAAATTGACTCAATATGCGACCAAGAAGTGAAAGAGTATTTGGATAAACTCGACACGAACAAGTCAACAGGACCTGACGGTTTGTCCCCGCGGTTATTAAAAGAGCTTAAACAACAAATACTTCAGCCACTCACTAACATATTCAACCAGTCTGTTCAACTGAACAAGGTCCCGAAGACTGGAAGATGGCGAACGTAACCCCAATTTCGAAAAGGGAGACAAAAGCGTTGCATTAAACTACAGGCCCATAAGTTTGACATCAGTGGCAGGAAAAATACTCGAAAAGATTATTAGAGACAAACTTGTTAAGTTTCTAGAAGACAATAATGTAATCTCCGACACCCAGCATGGCTTCAGAAACAAGCGCTCCTGCCTAACGAATTTATTAGACTTCTTCCAAGGTATATATAAGAACTGGGATGCCCACATCCCCAGTGATGTTATATACCTGACTTTCAGAAAGCCTTCGACAAAGTACCGCACGAGAGACTCCTTAAGAAACTGCACTCGGCGGGCATTGGAGCCAATCTGATCGCGTGGATAAGAGATTGGCTCACCGACAGAAAACAACGAGTACTACTCAACGGACAGCCTTCCGATTGGCTTCCAGTCACTAGTGGAGTGCCTCAAGGGTCAGTGCTGGGACCCATTCTCTTCATCATATATATCAACGACCTCGAAGCAGGACTGAAATCCACAATATCGAAATTTGCTGATGACACTAAGGTGGGGGGAAAGGCCTCACAAAGACCGACTGCGAAATCATTCAGAAAGACCTCAATCACATTATCGAATGGTCGGAAAATGGCAAATGTCTTTAATGTTGACAAATGCAAAGTCATGCACATTGGGTCCAGAAATAGTAACCACACATACATCATGAATGGGAGACCTCTGCAAGCGATGCAGGAGGAAAAGGATCTTGAGTCACTATCAGCAGTGACCTGAAACACGCGAATCACTGTAAAAAGCATACAACAAAGCCAACACTATGCTCGGGTTCATAGCGAGGAACTTCGAGTGTAAAACGCCAGACGTGATGCTATCCTTGTATAATTCCATGGTAAGACCGCACCTCGAGTATGCAGTACAGTTCTGGTCTCCTAATTACAGAAAGGACATTGATTTACTGGAAAGGATTCAGCGACGCGCCACGAAAATGATACCAACCTTAAGGGCTCAACCGTACGAGGAACGACTCAAGCGACTCAATCTCTTTACATTAGAGAAAAGACGCCTACGAGGAGATATGATTCAAGTCTTCAAGTATCTGAAAAAATTCAATAACGTCGATTACTCCAATTTCTTTGAATTGCAAACCAACCTAAGAACTAGAAATAACGGTTTACCCATTCAGTCTAAGCGATGTAACACAGACATCGGAAGGAGTTTCTTTTCAAACCGAGTCATCCGTCACTGGAACAATCTTCCTTCAGAAGTAGTAAATGCGAATACTATCAACTCCTTCAAATATAGAATCGACCGTCACTTCGCTGCGTCGGGAGTAAACTGAATATTGAGTTGCTTTCATCTGCTCCTCAATATCGAGGTGCTTTCATCTACTCCTCAATGTCGAGGTCATCGTCGAGGCCCCAGGCTGTCGAGCAGATTAAATCACCAAAGCGGGCAACCTCGTAATGAGCCAATAGGCTTTCTGTTGCCTGCGTTTCCATGTTTCCATGTTTCCTCCTTCTCCTCCTCGTAATCCTTTATAATCTTTTTTTCTCTTCCTGCTCCTCTTTTCAAATTTTCCTTCCTAATCCCTTTTTTTCTTATTTACTTTTTCTTCCTTCCCCTCCTCCTCTTGGTCTTTTCAGTCTCAAAGTTCTCCTTTTCCTTCTCCTTCTCTTTCTACTCCTACTTAGCCTTCACCTCCTCCTCCTCCTCCTCCTTCCTCTCCATCCTCTATCTTCTTCCTTTTGCACCACCACATCCACCACCACTATGAACCTTCACTTCATCTTACTCCACTACCTCCTTTTCCTCCTTTGCTCCACCACCACTACCACAATCTTACCCTTCCTCTCCCACCACCATTACTCCCTCCCCCTCCCTTCCCCCTCACCCCGACTATCTTCCATTTCCCTCCCCGCCACAAAAATATCAGTATATTATCCCACCGCCAAGCAATGACCTGACGCCGGGATGAAGGCTACAAAAAAACGATTGTGGGAAGCTTTTGAAAAGCAATACACTTCTTTTTATATTGAAGGATTAATGTACCTATTTATTTTCACGCACGGCGATCTAATAGAAGTGTTTAAAATGTTTAAAGGATTCAGTGATATTAATGCGGAAGATTACTTTACAATTGATCGATCAAATAGAACAAGAAGTAATCACAATTTGAAGATAAGTGGTAAAAGATTCTCGTCGCACGAAGCTAAACACTTCTTCTTCAATCGAGTTGTTAATGTTTGGAACTCTCTATCCTGTGATGTCGTTGATAGTACAACAGTTACGGCCTTCAAGAATAGATTAGACAAGTATTTTGAATCCAACCAGCAACTAAGACATTACTCATTGTTGTAATAACGTTTTGAGTTCTTTCGAATACTGGTGTCCTTGTCCGCGTTTATCGCCCGGTTAGTGGTAGCAGTAATGGTAATTCTTTCCTCTTTCCTACATAATTTCCATGTAGTTTTTCCATGCTGCATGGTTCTTTTTCCTTTCCTGCCAGCTTAGGCTGGAGGGATGGGGGGGTGGGGAGGAGCCTTCACCTTTGCTGTCCTTCATCATCCACCTTTGATTAGATAGTTAGTGTAGCTTGCCACAAACGGCCTCGTCAGGACCAGCAGGTCTGCTGTTGATTGTTCTTCTTTTGTGTTCTTTGTGTCCTGTGTGGGTTGAAGGAACGGCGTGGGAAAAAAAGGGTGACTGGGTGAAAGTTATTGGTGCTTAGAGATTTATGTTTTTTTCCTCACATGGCGTTGCAATGTCGGAAATAAAAGGAGATGATAGGAAACGTATTGGTTGGTATAGATTTCTTTCATATTGTTCCGGGGCGTGGAAGAAAAAAAAGTGATATTATTGGAAACCTTTGGGTGGATGTAAGATTTTTTTTTTTTTAATGTGTTTCATTGTAGTCTCATTATAGTGAGTTTTTTTTTGTGTGTGTTTAATTATGTTTTTCCTACGATTTATGATGTGTTTATAGATTAAGTATTTCTGGCTGCAATATTTTCTTCCTTGTATTGTATCTTTGTTGTTGTATTGTTGTAATTATTGTATTATTTATAAATTGTTTATTTACTACTTTACATGGAAACATGGACTAGCAGGCAGCAGAAAGCCTGTTGGCTCATTACTAGGCTGCCTGCGTTCAGTGATTTAATCAATCCGTTTGCCACAGGAGTGGCTTGCAGGGAAGGATTAAAGCACTTGTGTACCTACTCTTGGGAACGTTCAGTTCACTCCTGTTGCAGCAAAGTGGCGATCAATGCGTTTCTTGAAGGAGTTGATGGTCTCTGCGCTAACCACTTCTGCAGGAAGGCTGTTCCAGTGGCGAACAACTCTATTCGAGAAATAACTCCTGCCGATGTCGGTATTGCATCGCTTTGCTTGAATTGTTTTTCCGTTGTTTCTTGTTCTCAGGTTAGTTTGTAGCGTGAAGAGTTTGGAGTGATCAAAGTTGCTGAGCTTGTTCAGGTACTTAAAGACTTGTATCATGTCTCCCCGCAGTCGTCTCTTTTCCAACGTGAAGAGGTTGAGTCGCTCGAGTCGTTCTTCATAGGGTTTCGTCCTCAGTGATGGTATCATCTTCGTGGCGCGGCGCTGTACTCTCTCAAGTAATTCAATGTCTTTCCTGTAATTAGGAGACCAGAATTGCACGGCGTATTCCAGGTGGGGCCTTACCAGCGAATTATACAAGGATAACATAACCCGGCGTCTTGTATTCGAAGTTCCTCGATATGAACCCAAGCATTGTATTGGCTTTCTTACAGGCGGACTTGCAGTGTTTTGTTTGTTTCAAGTCACTGCTGATGGTGACCCCGAGGTCTCTTTCCTCTTGCACAACATGTAGTGGTTCGCCACCCATGTGGTATATGTGGTTGCTGTTTCTGGATCCGATATGCATTACTTTACATTTGGTAGTGTTGAAGGACATCTGCCATTTTTCTGACCACCGAGTGATCTGGTCCAGGTCTCTCTGGATAATTTCGCAGTCTGCCGTCGTGAGGGCCTTCCCACCCACCTTTGTGTCGTCGGCAAATTTTGAAAGATTGGATTTTAATCCTAGTTCTAGGTCGTTGATATATATGATGAAAAGTATGGGTCCCAGCACTGACCCTGTGGCACTCCACTTGTGACCGGGAGCCACTGGAGGCCTGTCCGTTGAGTACAACTCGTTGTTTTCTTTCAGTGAGCCAGTCTTTGATCCACGCTGTCAGATCGTCGCCTAATCCCGCCGACTTAAGTTTCTTGAGGAGTCTTTCATGTGGCACTTTGTCAAAGGCTTTCTGAAAGTCTAGATATATAACATCACTGGGGATATGATTATCCCAGTTTTCATAGATACCTTGGAAGAAGTCCAATAAATTGGTTAAGCATGAGCGCTTGTTCCTGAAACCGTGCTGAGCATCGGAAATGATGTTGTTGTCTTCAAGGAACCTAACGAGTTTGTCTCTGATGATCTTCTCGAGGATTTTTCCCGCCACTGAGGTCAAGCTGATTGGTCTGTAGTTTAGGGCCACACTTTTGTCTCCCTTTTGTAGATCGGTGTTACGTTCGCTTGTTTCCAGTCTTTCGGGACTTTGTTTTGTTGTAGTGACAGATTGTAGATGGCGGTGAGTGGCTTGAGGATTTGCTGCTTGAGTTCCTTGAGCAGCCTGGGTGACAAGTCGTCGGGTCCGGTAGACTTGTTTGTCTCGAGTTTGTCTAGGTACTTTTTCACATCCCGTTCGTCGATTGTACCAATTTCTAGGGAGTGATTCCCATCGGTGGGTAGGGCTCGGTACGGACTGGGTATTCTCGACCGTGAACACAGACGCGAAGTTCCTGTTTAGGATTTCGACCATTTGTCTACTGTCCTGCGTTAGTACGTCACTTTCATCTTTTAGGGACCGATATTGCTTTTTGTCTTCTTTTGGTTCTTATATACGTGAAGAACTTTTCGGTTGGACTTGGCTTCGCGTGCAATTTGCTTTTCATAGTCACGTTTACTCTGGCGAATGAGTGTTCTGCAAGCTCTGATGCTTTGATGGTACTGTTCGCGTGCCTCGTCAGTGCTGTTTTCCTTTAGCAAGTTGTATTTACTCTTTTCAAATTAATCGCCCGTCGAACTTGGGTAGTCATCCATGGTGTGCTTGTGGCATTATTTGTTCTCCTTGTCTTCATGGGAACAGTCGTTCTCTCTACCTCCAGGAGTTTGTTCTAAAGCCGTTCCACGCGCCGTCCACCGGAGTGAGGTTCATGGGTTCCCAAGTTGTCTGGGTTAGCAGCTCACGAGCGAAGTTAAAATTGGCTTTTGTAGTCTGGAATCTTGGACGTGTTTTCGGTGAGTTCATGGTCTGTTCTGATTTTTAGGCGAATTAGGTGATGGTCGCAACCATCCAGTTTTTCGCCGACTTGACATTCACGTGTGAGATCTGAATCACTCACGAGTACTAGGTCTAATAAGTTATTTTCCTCGTCGGTTGGGTAACAATCTGAGTAAGAAAATTGTCCTCTAACATTTCGAGCAATCTGTTACCCTCCTGATCTCCAATCATCGTGGTCCAGTCAATGTTGGAACAGTTAAAGTCCCCGATAATGACTGACTGTTTGTTTTGTGTTATGGTGTGAATTTCTCGTACAGCGCTTCGTCGTCCGCTGCTTGTTGCTTTGGAGGTCTGTAAACGGTTCCAATTGTTATTTTGTTGTGCTTGCTAGTCTCCAGTTCAACATATACTGTGTCATATTTCTGAGTCTTCTTTGGTTATTTCCACGGCAGGGTATTTGTTCTTGACGTAACAGATGACACCTCCTCCTTTCTTGTGAAGTCTGTTTTTGTAGAAGCTCTCGTATCCCGGAATTGAGAATTCGGTCATTAGGTGGTCAGAGGTGGCCCACGTTTCGGTGATGGCAATCACGTCCGGACTTTCTACGTCAACATAGGCAAGTAACTCATCCTGTTTGGGTATTAAGCTCCGCGTTGGTGTATAGGACAGAAATGTCCTTCTTGACTTCAACGCTTCGCGGCACAGTAGTCTGGTGTCTGCTTGTGTTCACTGTTGGGGGCCTTGGTGTGTAATGAGCGGTCCCTACTGGTTGGTTGTTTACGATACTTTGGTGCCCCTCCCGCGCTCGGAGTTTTTTGAGTACAAAAGTACCTCCTCGTTCAGCAACCTACCAAGCCGTGCTGAGCCAATCGCATTGAGGTGAAGACCGTCAGGACGGAAAAGGTCGGGGATATCATAGAAATGATCCCACTGACTTGCGAACGAAACTTCCTCGTTCTGGCAGAGGTGCTTCAATCTGTTGTTGATGTTCGACGCCTTTCTGTGGAAGCCTGTGAAGGCGTTGATTCTCGGAAGAATCCCGGAGACAATGATGTGGCTTGACTTTTCCTTGAAGCGGCGGATTACTCGTCGGTAGTCAGCTATAATTTCCTCCGTGGACATATAATGCAAATAAGGCATATTCAAGGGAAGGTTACTCGCAGCTATAATGCTAGTCTTCCTAATGATGGCTTTTGTGTTTTGTCTTTTTACGGATGTTTGTCTTTCGTCCATTTCCACCTTTGTTTATTGTGGGGTTCTTGAAAGGTCTGGACTTCCGAAAATCCCGTAAATTCTCAGCAATAAAAAATATAAAATAAAATATCTGAAAGTCGAGTTCTCAAACTCACAGCCTCTCTAGTCACTTATTATTTAATTATGACCAGTCACACTACCATAGGTTAAGCAAAGACCAGATGAAACCTGCTCTTAAGTTTATTTAAGGCAACAAAGAAACTCTCTGGAAATTAAGAAATAATTAATTAATACCAGGCACACAGCAACCTAGCTATCTATCTTAAAACATCCTATACAAATAGATTTCTTAACTGGAGATGGGCGCAGCGGGAGCCACATCTGATCTACCTCGTGGTCTAGAGCCTTGGAGTCCTTCTTCAGTCCTCTCTGCAACACGCCGCCTCTCGACCTTCCAAAGGCTTCCCTCGCCTTGCAGTACACAGGACTTGTGGATACTACAAAGGCAGGTAAACCACCACGATGGACACGTGGCACGGAAGGATGGTGAGGGATTTCTGGACGTGGTGAAGTCTGTGCGGAAGATGCTGGCGGGGAGCGGCAAGACCCACATTGCTCAGCGCCCTGGCCGCGGTCTATATGCCAGCTCTCGCCACAGTGACATCTCGTTTTCCGTGTAACACTTACGCTAAACGCCCTACGGCTTTGGTTTATTATTTATTAATAAACTAACACCATGCAAGGTATTAGTGGGTCATGCATCCCACACATAGCTCAGCTTTGGCAGTAATAACGAATATGATTTGAAACAGCGCGCTGTTCCCGCCTTCTAGTTTTCCCGCCTGTTCTGTGACTAATTCCCGCTCTCTCAATCAAAATGGCGGGGACCCTTGCGGTATTTTTCCACGGGCTATTCCTTGAATAATGAAATCATGATATTTCGATCCCCCTTTAAGAAAACTTTTGTCTTCAGAAAAAAAGTTTTTTAACTGTGATACGCTGCCAACACTGGTAACATACCCTACAACTGCACCATAATTAGCATGTTCCTGACAGTACTTTCTAACACTTTTTCACACACCCTCTCATACTGTGGTGTATGTCAGTTAACCTCTGCTCAGGTAATTGATGGTTCGCCTGTGAGTGAAAAACCTCAACATTTACGTTAATATTCAAACTAGAGGGAAAACTCCATAGCGAGGCGCCAGTACCTTTTAGAGCGGGCTTGGCGAACTTCGCCACATTTATTCACAATATGTAAGTGGTGTTATGTATGTATACATAGTGTAGGTGGGACAGATGTGGAGTAGCTGTAGGTAGGTGTAAAATGGTGTAACTTATTGTATAAATTCCTGGCTATCTGCTTAATTTTTCCTACATTATCACACCATGCACCATACCATGGAACTTAATTTTTAAGCATGCCGCAAAACTCTCGGCCTAACCAGCTTTCTCAGTGTTGCATTTACGACTCCACCACCTACAGAATTAACAGCTTCTATCTGCTCGAAAACACATGGCCGGATGGCGGGGTGCTCCGCCAACCATCCTCGAAACCACCTAATCTGAACCCTTTCGTCACCTAGTTCCTCGCTACAGCTGAATCTTGAGGTCCCAAGAACCGAATATAAAGTCTCCGAGCCACCTAAGCTGTCCACTTTGATCATCTTAATCTGCTACGAGACGCTCTAGCAACGATGCTAATTGTTCCCTCTCCTCTGGGGTTAACATTCCTCCCAACGTCACGTCATTTAGAAGAGACAGCGAAAGGAGCCTCGCCGTCCTCATCATCTTGTATTACTACTGCCGCTCCCACATCTACGGTCTGAGGCTGAGAATAGTGAGCTTTAACTAACTCTTGACACCTCACCATCTCATCATCATACTCACTTTCTCGCAAGCAACCTGCGGCTGCATCTGGACGGTAGTATTGTTTCAACATGTTGATATGGAGCCGTTTTGGGTGTCCCTCAACCAGGATAATATAATTAAGGTCATTAACCTTCTCCTGAACCTAGTAAGGTCCCTTCCACTGAGCTAACAGATTGTTGCTCGCTGTTGGAAGCAAAACTAGACACTGTTCTCCTACACTGAGCTTACGCAACTTTGCCTTCCTGTCGTAGTAACTTTTCTGTACTTATTTTGCTTTGAGTAACTCCTCCTTAACAATGTTAAAGGTCTCTCTCAGCCTGCCACCTAAATCTAACACGTACTGGTATGTGGTCTTGACGTCCGGGTCCGGAACATTGTCATCCCACAGCTCACCCAGTAACTGTAGCGGACCCCTAACAGACCTACCATACATTAGCTCAAACGGGGAGAACCTGGTGGAGCTCAGTGGCGCTTCTCTGTACGCGAACAACAAAGGAGCCAGGTACCTAGGCCATTCATTGGGTTGTTCGGCAGCCATGCGTTTAAGCATTTTCTTAAGTGTTCCGTTAAAACGTTCACACAGTACATTCCCCATGGGATGGTAGGGCATGGTATGTAACCCTTTGCACGCTAGCAGACGTAGTACTTCCTCCATCATCCCAGAGGTGAGCTGAGTACCCCGATCACTCAGTATTTGCCTGGGTATACCTACTCGGCAAAATATAGTCATGAGAGCTTCAGCCACAGTTTCCGTTTCAATATTCTTCAGCGGCACAGCTTCTGCCCAACGCGTGGCAAAATCTACAAGCGTAAGAATATACCGGGAGCCATCGCTGGCTAGGGGCTCGATCGGCCCAACCAAATCTACCGCTACTCTCTCAAAAGGTGAGTCAATAATGGGCAGTGGCTGTAAGGGAGCTAGCTTTACCCTACCCTTATCTATAGTCTTTTGACACACATCACACGATCTCACAAATCTAGCTACCTCCTGGCCTATCCCTGGCCAATAAAAATGTGCTTGTACGCGAGCGAGTGTCTTGGCTCATCCCATGTGACCGCCTAGAATAGTACTGTGACCTAACTTGAGAACAGCCCCTCTGTATCTCGCAGGCACAACTAACTGCAATTTCCTTTGGTTAAGATTCGTTTTAGGTCAGTGCCAGTATCTCAGTAACCTACCTTATGAAACATCAGTATCTCTTCATATATCTTTTCTACAAACCTTCAACAGTCATGGAAACGCTTTGAAAATCCAATTCAAGGACTTTTTTTTTACTCTTGAAAATAGGGGATAATGTTGACGAAAGCGCGTCGCCTCCTCTGGCGGCGGCCGCGGCGACGCTGCAGCCGGTGTTG
Source organism: Eriocheir sinensis (assembly GCF_024679095.1). Classification (NCBI taxonomy): domain Eukaryota; kingdom Metazoa; phylum Arthropoda; class Malacostraca; order Decapoda; family Varunidae; genus Eriocheir; species Eriocheir sinensis. Next base: position 13,785 of record NW_026111552.1, on the reverse strand, counting down.
CGAGAAATACCTCCTCGCTGAAATAAGTCACATATACATGAGGGGGGGTAGTCCAAGGGGGGTCGAGGGGTGCGCAGCCCCCCCGTTAGTAGGTCGTAAAGTTCGGTTGGAGTAGTTTAAATATGCTCCCCGACCCTAGACCCTCTGCGAGCTATTTTACGGCTGCGGCGGCTGCAGCGTCGGGACACTACTTCTGCACCAATCTAAGGCTCACCTTCTCCTTGTACCCTTTCACTTTCTCCAAAATACTCTGGCTCCAACACCGCGTTAGGTGTTTGAGTGACTGCATTTTTATCTACCCCGTTAGTAGCTCCGGGAATGTTGCCAATCACTAAATCATAGAGCGGTGTTTCGAGTGTCACTGCCATGATCCAGCCTGTGTAATAGGGTGACTTAACTTCTACCTTGACTTCAGGAGCTATCACTGGCGCGCTATTCAACAGCCTTATTTTTCTACGTTTGCCTGAGAATGCATGGCTCCTAGCCTAGCTAAGCTGTGCCTCAGTGTACAAATGGTAGAACTACTATCCCTCATCACCGTAATCTCTCGGTCTCCTACCCAACCTTTACTCAAATTCAACCAATCATCATCATCAGGGTAGGCAGTGGCTGAACAGATAGCAAGACGGCCCCGCGTTCAGGAGGACGCGAGTTCAATCCCCGACCGGTGCCACCAAGCTGGGATTTTTCAGCCACCGCCGAGTGGCTTAAAACAACCCACATGCTGGCCAGAAGACCACCTATCAACCCGGACTCTAGATTCTAGGATTAAAGATGAGCTCCGGGAGGGCAGCATGAGCCAATGCAAGATGACGCCACTATAAACACTCGCCTGCGCCAGAACGGGCGGGGCCGACCATCAGGACCCACCGGGAAGAAGCCTTGGACCGACCATCAGGATCCACCGAGAAGAAGCCTACCGGCACAATAGGCCGCAACGTAAAAAAAAAAAAAAAAAAAAAAGATTAGTGGCTGCGCTGGCCACTAGTCATTGATTCTGCGCCTCATCGCGAGACTGGCCGTTCACGGAAGGCACAGGTGGTGGCGAACCCTGATTTCTACCATAATTACCATGCTGCGTTGCACTTTCTTTTCTTACTGCAGCATTTTTGTGCCACTTATTACCCTGATACGGTCGCGACCCATAACTTCCAGTCTTCGGACGCGGTGCATAATGTTGGCTACTTTTGGCTGAAGGCCACGCATGGCTGATCGCATCATGGTGGGTGGCGACGCCAGAACCAATCTTTCTAGGGACTTCACTCTGCATGTTATTGCTTTTAATTACAGGGTTTTTCGTCCTACCGCAGGCCTCAAAATACGAATTAGCCATTTCCTTCATACCTTCCAATTTCCTCACCTTGTCTATTTTGAGCCTCGTAACTAATTCGTCTGGGCAGGATTTTACGTACTATGCACGCAATATTAGGTCCTTCACACCTTCAACTGTCTCCTCAGCACCAACTTTCTTGAGCCATTGATCTAAGTACCCCTTGAGGAGAGCAGCAAATTGAATTGCTGTCTTATCGTCATTTATGGAGGCAGAGGAGAACTGATTCTTTAAATCATCAACAGACATTCCATAAGCTGCCAATAATGTCTCCTTCATATCTTTATACTCACGAGAGCTATAATCCAATCTATGAATCACCTCCAAAGCTTTACCTTCAAAAAGACTCATGAATTGCACACGCATGGTGACCTCATCGTTCTGCATTAAGTTAGCGGCTTCCTCAAACCGCGCTATAAATATCTCAATTTTGCACCTTCTTTGAAATGATTAAGCTTTAGCGTTGGAGAATCTACTTTATTATTCTGAGAGTTATCACCATTCTCATTATTTGCCGCTAGCTCGGCCATTTTTACTGCATGGGCCTCCTTTTCTCGCTCTCTCTCAGCTTCCAGTTTCCGTAATTGTAGCTGATGTTGCTCTCGTTCTCTTTCTCTCGCTTCCTCTTGCTCTTTATGTAATCTCTGGCTTCCTTAGCATTGCACCCTAACTCTTCCGCCTCCAGTATCCACTGTGATATAGACATCTTGCGAGATAAATACTTCGAGCCTAACAGCCAATACTTCGCCTATGGAATGTGAGGTCAGTTTACTGTCCGGGCGCCATTTTATGTGGGGTTCTCCCGTAAATTATCAGCAATAAAAAACAAAAAATAAAATATCTGAAAATCGAGTTCTCAGACTCACAGCCTCTCTAGTCACTTATTATTTAATTATGACCAGCCATACTACCATAGGTTAAGCAAAGACTAGATGAAACCTGCTCTTAAGTTTATTTAAGGCAACAAAGAAACTCTCTGGATATTAAGAAATAATTAATTAATACCAGGCACACAGCAACCTAGCTATCTATCTTAAAACATCCTATGCAAATAGATTACTTAACTGGAGATGGGCGCAGCGGGAGCCACACCTGATCTACCTCGTGGTCTGGAGCCCTAGAGTCCTTCTTCAGTCGTCTCTCGTTCCTCTCTGCAACACGCCGCCTCTCGACCTTCCAAAGGCTTCCCTCGCCTTGCAGTACACAGTCACGCTGGACTTGTGGATACTACAAAGGCAGGTAAACCACCACGATGGACACGTGGCACGAAAGGATGGTGAGGGACGTCTGGACGCGGTGAAGTCTGGGCGGAAGATGCTGGCGGGAAGCAGCAAGACCCAAAATGTTCAGCGCCCCGGCCGCGGTCAAGATGCCAGCTCTCGCCACAGTGACATCACGTTTTATGTGTAACACTTACGCTAAGGCCTTACGGCTTTGGTTTATTATTTATTAATAACCTAACACCATGCACGATACAAGTGGGTCATGCATCCCACACATAGCTCAGCTTTGGCAGTAATAACGAATATGATTTGAAATAGCGCGCTGTTCCAGCCTTTTAGTTTTCCCGCCTGTCCTGTGACTACTTCCCGCTCTCTCATTCAAAATGGCGGGGACTCCTGCGGTATTTTTCCACGGGCTATTCCTTGAATAATGAAATCATGACATTTATTGTTTCTTTTGCCTGCTTCTCTCTCTCTCTCTCTCTCTCTCTCTCTCTCTCTCTCTCTCTCTCTCTCTCTCTCTCTCTCTCTCTGACAATCCAATCATCTCTTTCCTTCCACTTCTTATTTTTCTTTTTCTTCCTCTATATCCTCTTTGTTTTTGTTTGTTTCTCTTTCTTTCTTTTTCCTCTCTGCTTTCACTTCCTCCTCTTCCTCCTTCTCTCTATATAGTTAAGTGGACGAGGATGAAGGGTAATTATCTTACTATTAAAGACGAGGAGGAGGAGGAGGAGACATTACCCAGCCTGTTACAGGAGACAATATCTAAATTCTCTCTCTCTCTCTCTCTCTCTCTCTCTCTCTCTCTCTCTCTCTCTCTCTCTCTCTCTCTCTCTCTCTTACAACTAGCAATAAACACAGCAATACTCTCCTCCCTCTTTAGGCTCGCTCCCCTTTTCCATCCCCACCTTCTCTCCTTCCTCTCCCCTTCCTCCTCTTCCCTCTCTTCCTCCTCACCTTCCCTCTTCCCTTCTCTTTCCTCTCTTAAGTTCTGCCTGAAAGTGGTCACACAATCCACCGTGGGAGGGGAATGGGGAAGAAGAGGGGGAGGGGAAGGAGGAGAATACGAGAAAAAAATAAAATCAGAGAGAGAGAGAAAAAACTGCAAGGAACGGGAGGATTTTTTTTTTTTTTTTTTTTTATTACGTCGCTGCCTGTTGCGCCGGTAGACATCTTCCTGGTGGGGCCTGATGGTCGGCCCAAGGCTTCTTCCAGGTGGGGCCTGATGGTCGGCCCAGCCCGTTCTGGCGCAGGCGAGTGTTTATAGTGGCGCCATCTTGCATTGGCTCATGCTGCCCCCCGGAACTCGTTCTTGATTCGCTTGGACGGCTTCCTCTAGAGTCCGGGTTGATGGGTGGTCTTCAGGACAGCATGTGGGTAGTTTTAAGCCACTCGGCGGTGACTGAAAAATCCGAGTGGTGGAGTGGGGATTCGAACCCGCGTCGTCCATCACTCGGCGAATGTGGGCCCAGTACGCTACCATTTCGGCCACCGCCTACCCAAGTTAAAGAAAAAAGATAAGAAATGAAGGAAGTAAGGCGTGAAGGGAAAGAGAACGAAGGAAGGGAAATGAAGGAAAGACGAAATAAAGGAATAAAGTTGGGTAAAAAAGGAAAGAAAGAAGGGAAATGAAGAAATCGGGAAGGATTTAAGAAAAGAGTTAAAAAGGAAATAGTCCATGAGCCTGGTCTCAAAATTTTAGCCATCGGTATAATTTTTGGGCAGGAAATCTCAGTGATTAACTGAAAGACAAATGTCTATAGTCTTCAACAATGCATGATAGCATTCTATATATCATAGCCTTCCTTGTGATATCAGCCATTTCATTGGTATCACATGATTTTTCATCGCGTGACTTAAGAGGTTTTTTCTTTCCTGTGGCACAATACATTACCTTTGGTAGGGCATGTTCTATATCGAAATGAAGCTTACGAAAAGGAAGTTTAAGAATAATATAGTAAGGTAAAGTTGAGGGCATACGCTGTAGCAGCGCGTGGCCTCGGTGCTCATCTCCGTAACATTGGCCCTTGAGCCTGTGGTGGGAGGGAGCCCATTACCCCGGGACACAGGGTCAGTGTGACATCCGGGTTACCACAGTTTACCTTCCCCGGGTTTCCCCAAGTACTCATTTATCGACAAGCCCGAGAGGGAGGATGAACAGCTGGGTGAGCTGCACGCCGACTGCCCGGGCCGGGATTCGAACCCGGGCCAGCGGATTAGAAGCCAGGCACGCTGACCACTAGACCACGGAGGCGTCATAGCATATTTGAGTATCTGGTCATCTGTACTAGTTAAAAGCATTTCAAACTTAGAGTTCCGATTTTTTATAGAACTTAATTTCTTTCATTACAGTAAGGTGATCGTTCCTGATATTGATGGACTGACTAGTACTTCACATTCTGTAGCTTATGAGCTTTCCTTTGATACCAATATGAGATCTGTAGCTATTATATTAAGGGAGTTATATTATTTGACGTTAAAATAACCGCTACGAAAGTCAGGAACGATCACCTTACTGTAATGAAATAAATTAAGTTCTATAAAAAAATCGGATCTCTGTAAGTTTAACATGCTTTTAACTAGTACAGATAATCAGATATTCAACTGATACCAAAGAAATGGCTGAAATCACAGGGAGGGCTGAAAGATATAGAATGCAATCATACATTTTTGAAGACTATACACATTTGTCTTTCAGTTAATCACTGTGAGATATCCTGCCCAAATATGGTACCGATCAATCCCCCAGACTCAAGGACTAAAAGGAAAATAAATAAAAGGATAAAAGGGGAAGAAATTAGGGGAGTGAGAAGAAATAATGAAGAGCCAAATAAAAAAAGGGGAATGACGGAAAGAAAAGTGAAAAAATGGGGAAAATGTGCGAAAGTCACGAAAAAAAAGGACAATTCAAGTTAAAACGAAAAAAGGTCAACAACTTTCTCGGAAGTGATGGGAAGAGCGGGTGATGGGAAGTGATGGGGTGCAGGTGATGGGGTGCAGGTGAGGGGAGTTGTGTATCGCCCCGGCCTGGCCACCTGTAATTCCCTGCAGGTAATGGCGGGGTGACGGATGTGGGGAGGGGAAAGGATGTTAGGGGAGGGGAGGGGTGGGGAAAGGATGGGAGGGGAGGGGAGGGGAGGGGTGGGGTGGGGAGGGGTGGGGAGGGGAAGGGAAAGGAGAGGAGGGAAGCGGAGGGGAGGGAAGGATGGAAGGGGAGAGATGAATGAGAATGGATGAAGGGCCGGGCAGAGTAGACAGGAGATGGATGAATTGGAGGTAAGGAGAGGGGAGAAGGTGATAGAAAATGAAAGGGGAAAAGAGAGAAAACGAATGATGAGAGAAAACATGGACAGAAGGGTGGAAAGACGAAGGAAAGAGAAGTAAGAAGGGAGAAGAGACGGATGAAGAGATCAAGAAAGGGGACGAAAGGAATTAAGGAAAGAGAAGGAATGGACAAGGAGAGAATATATGAGAGGAGAGACGAGAGAGAACAATAATAGAGGAAGGGATGACGGAGACGAGATGGATGAGGAGAGAAGAGAGGAGAGGAAGAGAAGGGAAAAGAGGGAAGAAGGAGAGTTAAGGGGAATGGAGATGAGTGAAGGAGAAGAGGAAACGTGAATAGTGTGATTGGGGATAAAGGAGTGAGGGAAAAGGAGGAAGAAAGGGAAGAGGGAAGGGGAATGTAATGGCCAAGGAAGGAGAGGGAAAGGAAAATGGGTATACTAAAAAAGGAGAAGGGAAGGAAATCGGGGATGAAAGGAAAAAGAATAAATAGAAAACGAAGGAAAATAAGTGTACAAAAGAAGAAACAACAGGAAACTAAAGGAAAAAAATAGTAAAGGGTAAGATAAAGACAAAGCAAAGAAAAAAACAAAATAGTAAAAAATAGCCGAAGCAGGAAACGAAAGACAGGAAAAAAGTGCGGAAGGAAAACATAAACAGGAAATGAGAAAGAATAATGAAAGAGCATGAACTGTGGGAAGAAGCGAGGAAGAAGAGGGAGAGGAGAGGGAGAGGAAAAGGTAGGAAGAAGAATGGAATAAACAAGAGAAAGAAAGAAAGCATATGATAAAATGTCTGTTGTGTGAGAATATAAAAAAAAATAGTTCAGGAGGAGGAGAAGGAAGAGGAGGAATAGGAGGAGGAAGAGGAAGATGAGGGGGAGAAGGAAGATACAGGAAGAAGGGAAAATGGAAAAAGAGCAGCACGTGTTAGAGAAAAATAAGAAACAAATGGAGGAGGGGAAGAAGGAAGGAAAGGAAGATGAGAGAGGGGAGAGAAAAGAGGAAAACAAGGAGTGAATTGAAGATCACACGAAAGCGAAGGGAGAAGAGGAGAGTAAACAGGAAGAAAACGGAGAAAGGAAGAAGAGGGGAGTTGAGAAGAATGAAGAAGAGATGGAAGTAGAAGAAAGGAGCAATGTAAGGGGAAGAGAAGGGAAAAGAGAGGAGTAAATGGGAGGGGGCAGAAGAGAGACTAAGGGAATGGGAGGGAAGGGAATGGAAGTGAAGTGGGGAAAAGAGAGGGGGAAGGAGGGGGAAGGAAAGGGGGAGGGAGGGATAAAGGAGAAGGAATGGAACAGGACAGGGGAATGGGAAGGGATGGGATGGGAGTGTAATGGAGAGAAGGGGAACGGAAAGGGGGGAAGGGAAGGAAGAGGGGAAGGATGGGGAAGTGAAGGGAAAGCAAATGAAAGTTATGGGAGGAGAAAGAACTTGACGGGGATTAGAGGGGGGAGAAAGGAGAAACGGTGGGGAGGGGAGGGGAGGGGAAGCGGAGGAAAGCAGGGTATGGAAGGAAAATTGCAAATAATGGAATGGGAAATGGATTAAAGGGATACAGGGAAGAAGAATTGTTAAGGGAAAGATGGAAAGAAAGCAAGAGAGTGGGAAGTAGAAGGGAATAAAAACGGAAAAAAGTGACATACAAAAAATACAATAAAAATAAACAAAGAAAAAATAAACTAAGAATTTTCCTTTATCCTTTTTTTTTCCTCCCTTCCATCTTTTCATATATTTATTTTCTTCACCTCCTCTTTCCCTTCTTTCTCTCCTAATTCTCCCTAATTTGCTTCTATATCCCTCTTCCTTCTTTAGACTCTTCGTTTTCTCTCTACCTTCTTTCCCATCTCCTCCTGTCTCTTCCTTCACCTTCATTTCTGTCTCTATCCTTCGACCTTTTATTCTTTTCTCGTCCTTCCTTCACTTTCCCTCCTTCCTCTTCTTTCCTCCACCTAAACCCTGTTGATCTTTTTTCCACAAACCTTTCTTCTTTCTCAGTCCTCTTTCTCTCTCTCTCTCTCTCTCTCTCTCTCTCTCTCTCTCTCTCTCTCTCTCTCTCTCTCTCTCTCTTATTTTTATTTTATTTAAACATACATATATATTTACAGACCCAAAGGTGCACTGCCGTGTGCTGCCTATTCAAAGGGCAAAGTCTATATAAAATAAGAAAAAGAATATCTAAAGATAAACATATAAGAACGCAGGAGTCTGCAAGAGGCCGGTAGGCCTGTACGAGGCAGCTCCTTATAAAATTATAAATATTCACATGCACCCACACTGCACTGTCATATATCTACACTGCACTGTCGTTAAAGTATCATTGGGGTAGGAAGTGTGCTTCTCCAGTGGTGGGCCGCCAGCTTAACTTCCTGAGTGTTCATCCCCCGGACGTGAGGGACCGTGGCCGTGAACACATTCCACATCCGGGAGACTCTACTCACAAAGGTGCGTTGGTGCTGGCTGATGCGGGAACTTGGCACCTTCACTGCATCACCACGGGATAGCACCGTTCTCGTGTCCCGCGTGGTGACTCTCGGAGGTTGACGTAGTCCCGCCAGGTGTGGCACTTTATGCACCTGTGCTTTGTGGAGAACAACAAGCGCTGCGACGTCTCTGCGGTGTTCCAGCAAATCGACGGAGCTGGGAGTCTCCGTCTGGGGTGGGGGGTCTGCAGCATCCACCAGTCGCAGCGCCCGTCGCTGGATGCTGTCGAGTCTCCCGCTGTGCGAGGCAGCACAAGACATCCAAGAGAGGGCAGCATACTCTAGGTATGGCCATATCTGGGCCTTGTAGAGCAACAGCCTCCCTTTTATGTCGATGAAGCTGTCCACCCTTCGCAGGCAGGAGACTATGTGGGAGGCCTTTTGGGCAATGTGTTTGATGTGGCTGTCAAACCGTAGCCCTCGATCCACTTCCACTCCCTGAATCTTGACTCATTCCTGGAATGGGAGTGGGACCCCACCAAAGCTTAGCTTCCCCTTCACTGCTGGCCCGGAAGAGGGGGGTCGAGAGACCACCATTGCCTGGGTCTTCTCCGGGGCAAAGGTCACCTGCCAGCGGGCACCCCACTCCTGTAGCACCTTCAGCCTCTGATTGACCTCATCAGCAGCTCGCCCACTGTCTTGTCTGGGGTAGGTGCAGGAGAGAGTGCAATCATCAGCGTAAGCTGAGATTGCCAGCAGCTGCTGGAGAAGGTCGTCCACGTGGATATTCCACAGGACTGGCCCCAGCACTGAACCCTGTGGCACTGATGCCTCCACTGACAATGACTCAGACGCCTGCCCGTTAACGGCGACCTGGAGCGTCCTTCCTTGCAGGTAGTCTCCCAGGAGCTGAAGGAGGTCGCCTTGGATGCTCTTACCGCGGAGCTCCTCGAGGAGGCCACCGTGCCAAACTCTGTCGAAAGCACCCGCTATGTCCAGGGCCACCACGACAGTGTCCAGGCCGTCGTCAAGGGCGTCCTGCCAGCTCTTGGTGAGAAGCATGAGCAGATCAGAGGTGGACCGGCCAGGTCTGAACCCAAACTGTTGGTCCAAGAGGAGGTAATTGTCCTTGAGATGGCGACAGACTACGTCTGCCACAACCCTCTCGAACACTTTCCTCACCACAGACAGCAGGGAAATGGGGCGGTAATTCTTTGGGTCAGACCTGGAGCTCCTCTTGTGGACGGGAACCACTCGAACCTCTTTCCACGTTGATGGCCAGATGTTTTCCCGAAGGCAGGCAGAGAAGACTGTGGTGAGAGAGGCAGGCAGCTCGTGGGCACAATGCTTCAGCAGGTGCGGGCTGAGGTCATCGGGGCCAGACGCCTTCTGGGTATCCAGCCCTCGCAGCAGGCGTTCAACCAGCACCTGTGTCACCTCTCTCTCTCTCTCTCTCTCTCTCTCTCTCTCTCTCTCTCTCTCTCTCTCTCTCTCTCTCTCTCTCTGGAATGGTGGAGGGGAACGTGAGGAGCAAAGTGAGAAGAAAACAGTGGACGGGGGAATTACCTCCTCCCCTTCCTCCTCTCCCTCATTCTCTCCCCCCCCTCCCCCCCTTTCCCCAGAGAAGCATTTTTACTTTGATTTTTAAGTAAGGGAGCGAAGGGAAAGGGAGAGGATGGGGCAGGAAAGTAAGGGGTGTTGGGAGGGAAGAAAGGGATGAGAGAGAGAGAGAGAGAGAGAGAGAGAGAGAGAGAATAGTGCTCACCGAAAATCTGTCAATCTCAATCCAGAAATCTCTCTCTCTCTGTTGTACTAAAATATCAGCAACCAAGAAAAGTAGAATTATTACTGTTATTATTATTATTATTATTATTATTATTATTATTATTATTATTATTATTATTATTATTATTATTATTATTATCATTATTATTATTACCGTAATTGTTATTATTTTATTGTTTCATATTTCCTTCTGTTTAATTCCATACTTCGTCATCGATACCTTCTGCACGTAATTATATTCCTCTTCTTCCTCATCTCTTCTGTTCCTTAACCGTCCTTTTCCCTTTATCCTTCCCCCTTTTTTCTCAACTGATTTATTTTTCTCCTTAATCTTTTTTCTCTTTATCTCTCTCTTCAATTTCCCTTCTTCATTTACTGTAATACAAACATAAACATACACATTCTTTCTCTTCTTCACTTCTACCTTTTCCTCCTCCTCCTCCTCCTCCTCCTCTTGTGTCCTCCTAGCTCCTAGTTATATTTCCCTGCGTCCTCCCCTCTTTCTCCTCCTCCTCCTTATTGCATGCCGGCGGGAAAGATAAAAAATATTTATCTCCCTATTTTCTTTCTTGTTTCCTCATTCTCAGGGTGAATAAGGATGCGAGAAAGGGAGGGAGGAAGGGAAGAAGGAGGAAAGATAATGTGTAAAGGAAAGGAAAGGAAAGAGGAGAAAAGGAAGAGGAAAAGGAAGAGATGAAGAACAGGGAAGAATAATTAAGGGAAGGAACAGAAGGGATGGGGAAAGAAAGGATGGAGAAGGCAGCGAGGAGAAGAAAGGAATAAAATGAGAGGGACGGATAAAGGGAGGGAAGGAGCAAACGAAGGAAAGAGTAGAGATAAGGGAGATGGGAAGGAGGGAATGATAAAAGGGTAAATAAGAAAAATATTGGAAAGACAAAGAGCAAGGAAAGAGGAAGTGAAAGGAAAAGGTGAGGAAGGGAGAGAAGGGGAGGGAAGGAAAGGGGAAGGAAGGGGAGGGAAGATGAAAGGACAGGAGAAAGTGAAAAGAAGGATTGAAACGGAGGAAAGATATGTTCTCTCTCTCTCTCTCTCTCTCTCTCTCTCTCTCTCTCTCTCTCTCTCTCTCTCTCTCTCTCTCTCTCTCTCTCTCTCTCTCTCTCTCTCTCTCTCTCTGATTTACCTCTCGTGCAACTTCCTCTTTGGTTTTCTCTCCTTACAATTCCTCCTTTATTCCATTACTCCTTCCTTTCTTTCTGTCCTTTCTTCCTTAATTACTTATTCATGTTTTATTTTCCTCCTGTGCGTCTCTTCCCTTTTCCTTTTTCTCCCCTCTAATCTACGTTTATTTATTTTCTTCCCTTCCTTCCTCTTTTCTTCCTTCCTTTCTTATTTGTTATTTTTTCACGTTTCTTACTTTTCCTATTTCTCCTTTCCCTCATGTTTCCTTTCCAATTTTTTTTCTTCTTGTCCTTGTCCTTGTTCTTCTACTGTTCTTCCTCCTCCTCTTTTCACATTCTCCCCGTTCCATTCCTTCCATTTTCTCCTCTTATCCTTAGTCTTCCCTTCTCCCCCTCATCCAAATTATTTTCTTTCAACCTCGTTTTCATTCTCCTCTTCTAGACCGGGATCCCAGAGAGGTGAGCCTAGCTGTAAAGGTTACCAAGTTACGCGTACCATCACATTGGCCATGGGTCCAAATCAAAGGGTCTGGTCATTTAGTAACCCAATGAAACGTGTTGTAAACTATTCCGTACATCCCCCTGTATAAGAAAGAACCAATGCCAGAAATTTTTATTGGTGGGTTCCCCCCGCCAGATGCCCCCAAAGGGTGACCCCCCACCCATAATGAGCTAGATCAGCTCACTTAGGAATCCAGTGGAACTTGCTGTAAAATGTTCAGCAACCCCCCCCTGTATAAAACACAACCCGTGCCAGAATTTTTCGTTGATTGGTCACCCCCGCCAGAAGCCCCCATAGGGGTGAACCCCCCATACTGAGCTAGATCAGCTCATCATGAAACTTGCTGTAAAATGTTCAGTACATCCTCTTGAATAAAAAAAAAAAACACAGTTCTAGAAATTTTCGTTGGTGGGTTATCCCTGCCAGAAGCCCCCAAAGGGTGACCCCATATATTGCGGTAGATCAGCTCTATACTCGCGCAAGAGCGAGTTAGTTATAGCACCCATTAGCCAGAATAATAACGCGGTCGACCGGGGTCAGTTAGGGTCACATGGGACGGACGAGACGCAAACACCCTACACTAGTGTCAACAGGGCTATGGCACCAGGCCCCCCTGTGAGGCCTTGTGTAGGGGAAGATGCTTCAGTGTAGCTGCAGCTGCCTCAGGCAATGCCAGTGTTAAATAACAACACATTAAGCATCACAGTGGTAACCTTGAGGCCGCATAAGAAAGTGACACACCCGAGGACCAGTTGTTAGCTTTAGAGGTGGTAGACGTTTGACAAGCAAGTATTGATGTTGATGTCCCATCAAAGTTCGCATGTCGTATGTACACTCTGAGCAAGACTGGTGATGTTAATGAAGCAAGATACAAAAAGATTATGCAAATGAACGGAAATATCAATAAGGTTATAATATTTCAGTCCAATGAAAAGTAATAAACATTCATAATGATATCTACATATATAGATCTACTTACAGTGCATGCACATTACAGGGTTATTTGTTATCATACAAAAAAAAAATTCTGCTAATTGTAGTGCCCTTATATCCTGCGCAGACAAACCCACTGGCATATGTGAAGAAGATAGATTGTTCCTTGTTGCCACCATCGCATAAAAGCCATGAAATGCAACATCTTCGAGCCCGCTATGTCACCGTAATATGTTGCACGCATCTTCGGCATGTCCTGCAGGTTTGTCCCCAACTGATTGCGGATGGATTGTGAACTATAGCAACCAAACTGGTGCGATGGACCAGCGATACCAGACAGTCTGTTCAGTGATGAAACTGAAAATGTCAGTGAGGAAAATGTGGTCAATGGTGACTGATTTAGATGCAGAGTCCTCAGATGAAGAACCATGGAGTGAGGACTCCTGTGATTTGGACGATAGAGATGACTAATCATGTTTTGTGTATTTGTGGAGTGTATATTATCTGTTGAATGATGAAACTGAAAATGAAAACGAAATTTTATGGCATTGGTTGTTTATTATACAGGGGGATGTACTGAACATTTTACAAGTTACATTGGGTTACTAAATGAGTTGATCTAGCTCAATTTTTTACACCGATATTTTGTGTCTGGCGGACCCCAGCCATCAGTGAAAATGTCTGGCACCCGTACTCCAAAGATGTGGAGATGGTGCCGATTAAACAGGGAGTGGCATAGAGTGGTTACCCTTTGGACTGATCTAGCTGATATTTTGGGTGCCATTTCAGCCCTTTAGTAATCACACCCACTAGGGGGCACCCGGCAGACGTCCAGATCCTTTGATTTGGACCCATGCCCAATGTGATGATACACGTAGCAATTGGTAGACTTTTCAACTAGGCTCACCCCTCTGGGCTTCTGCTCTATTCCTTCATCTTCTTTTCCTTCACCTTCCCATTTTTTTTGGTAATATATTTATCTTTTCGTATTACTCTTTATTGTACACGGACGCCATTGTGTCTTGTTTTTCTAAAGTGGCTTTATTTCCTGATTATTTTCCTTATTCATCCCTTTCTAGAGTAGCAGGACAAGGACAGATAGACGGATGGGAAGGTAGATTTATAAATAGTCCTTAAGCAAATTACTGATGCATTTTTTTTTCATT